>NC_142746.1:21750174-22050174 GCF_051943395.1 Hippocampus bargibanti | reverse complement strand
AGAAAAGGGGGAGTTGGTTTTATGGACCAGTAGATGTAAAAAAAAAAAATCTTACTGACACGCTCTGAAGTCTTGTCAAAAGTCTTCTGAGAAGAATAGAAGTTGTCCATATCGCCCCCTTATCCTCCACCTCCCCCCCACATCCTGGCACCTTGCTGTCTGTAGGTGTTGTACTCGATGCGCTAGTGCACTCGACTCCACTGTGAATTTTCAACTGTCTCCCATATCGTATGCATATGGAAATTTCCCCATTGTGGGACGAATAAAGGTTTTATGATTCTGATCGTTTTTTTTTTTTTTGGGGGGGGGGGGGCGGTTGGGAGGGGCTGGTGATTTTTGTTTCATCAGCTTAAGCAGCGTGGCGGTTTATGACATTTGTAATTTCTGCTTGACAGTCAAGACATTCCAGGTTTGAATCTTAAGGGATTGAATCTTCCGTCATTGTTCCATCCATGGACTGAAAACTCTAAATTGCTCATAGTCGGCAATCAGCAACATTTCAAGGACAAGCGACACCATTTTTTTGTTTCCTAACTGACATCAGAAAAACCTTTTATATCGCATCTAAAAGCGCCAAAACACACAGCTTGATATTTTTAGTCAAATGCAAAACACCAATAAAAATGGAGTTAAAGTACTCCAAAACTGCGACAAAATGAACTCGGAAGTGAGGAGATTAGGAAAGTCCCGCCCCCGTAAATGGCCAACCAGCGTGAACATTCATCAAGTTATTTCAATCCACCCCCCTAGTTTTGTGGCCTTCCTGTGAGATTCATTGCCGGGATAACTCTGACTAAAGCCTCGTCCGATTTAATTAACAAAGATTAATGACGGCGGCACAGTGGTGACACGGGATTGTTGGCGAGTCGGAGAAACGGCTAAAAAAACAAAATGGTGGAGGGAGCGACAAGCGGTGAAATCATCACACCTTGAACAGCACCGCTTGGCCATTTGTTGTGAAAGACAAGTAGAAGTTACGGCAAAGTTAGCTAGCTAGCCAGTTAGCGAACATTTCGCGTGCTAGTTAGCTAGCTATCTAGCTAGTGAAACATTAGCGCTTGTCTCTGCTGCTCCACATGAATATGACATCCGTTCGGGGGAAGATTAATAGGCGAGGGACACCTCGCGGGGGTTTCTGGCTCTTTAGCTGCTAAATGCAGCGCGGTGGCGAGCAGGTAGCGCCAAGTAGGAATTTAAGACCTTTGAGGAGGTCTGCAGATCAACGACGACCCGAACGTGACAACAATTTCTCGGCGGCGTCTCCCAACGGGGACGTCCCAGCCGGTGGATCGACGGTGCGTGAGGCTCGCGGCGAAACTGATACGAGGGGGGCAGTCGGTGAAGCGATAAAACGCCACCAAGGGGATGAACAAGTCCAATTTGGGTCAAGCAGAATTTTTTTCGGCCATTTTTCCTACGAAATGAAACGACAAAATGGAGGCCGCGTCGAATGACTTCATCGGAAGCAGACATGCTAGCAAACGGCGGGAAAAGGATGAGGCTGTCGCTGCGGCGGGAAGACATTTTATTCAACAAAAATCAAACTGTGACGCGTAAACCGCATCTTCTAATGCTAACGTACGGCTAGCTAACACTCGCGCGCGCCCGAATATGTGTTTATCGTCATTTTTAGAACACAAAATATAAACTAGCATGATAAATGGAGCTTGAGTGGACTCGATGTCACCTGCGCGGCGAAAAAGGCCGATAACCCAAATGCAAAACTGTTTGTTTTGTTATCTCGCTAGCGCGTTACTAGCGATGAGGCGACGCGGCGGGCCACGACATGTCCTCTTTTATCAAAGGTCGGCTAATAGATGAGGCGCGGGTAAACGTGGTTGGGTATGTTTCGCAACGTCCTCTGAATCACAGCTTTTATGTGACAGACACACAAACAAACACACAAACACATACACACATACACACACGCGGCGGCACTCCCGACATCGGCTGGCGTCCACTCCGTCATCATCAAAGTGAGGCCCGGTGCTGCAATGCGACAGGGGCGGACCTTTCAGCTGAAACACGGTATGGCATGGGAAACGCGACCCCCCCAATCCTACTACCCCCTCACTGGAGGATTTGTTTTTTTAACTGTACAGTGATACCTTGGCTTACGAACTTAATTGGTTCGCCTTACATTGGAGTGTGTAAGGCGAAAAGTGTGTATCCCAAAAATGTATTTCCCATAGGGAACAAATAAAATCAGAATAATCCGTTCCCAGGTCTAATTTTCTAAGCCTTAAAACTACACATAATATACCTGATTTTATGTATAATAAATGTGCTATGGTATTGTAATTAAACAAATAAACTGTGCTTTATAATAAAGTCGTTTTAAAACAATGTATGACTGTATGTATGTATGTATTTGTTTATTACTGTATTCATCAATTCATGATTTATTCACTGTATTTATTCATCTATTTATTTATGCATTACTGTATTTATTTATTCATTGATTTATTCCTTTATTCATTCAATTGTGTATTTATCTATTCATTTTTTTATGTTTTTTTATTTATCTGTTTATTTATTTATCTGTCTGTCTGAGCGTGGAGTTAAAAGTACAAATCCAGATTGTTATTTGTTTGTTAGGGTTGCCCCCAACACCCCCCCCCAAAAAAAAACTGAGCAAAAAAAAAAAAAAATAAATAAAAAGCTGATATTTGTCGGATATAGATTTTTCACTTAAAAATAAATATAAAAAAATATAAATATGTAAATAAGTAAATAAAATAAATAAATGAATAAACAAAACAAATGAATACACAAATAAAAAAACACAAATAAACATAAAAAAAATAAACTAATGAACAAATAAATAAATACACGAACACAAACATAAAATAAATAAATAAGTAAATAAAATAAATACAATGAATAAAAAAAGAAAATAAAGAAAACAAAGAAAATAAATAAATAGGAGTATAATAAATACGAGAATAATAAATAAATAAATAGATAAACATGATTTTCCAAAATATTTTAATTTCTTTTGAGTGGTGACATTGCATTGAACCCTAATATTTGATATGAGGGGAAAAAAACCATAATTCCCTGACTGAAGAGCAGCCCACTCATCATCATCATCCACTCCTTCCACATGAGTCTATTTTTCATCCCACATGCTCTCTCTCTCTCTCATTTCATTTTTCTTGTTTTTTTTTTCTATTTTCTCTCTTTGTCCGTAATGGTGGGAGGCTATTCTGCAGGAAAAGCGGGAATCCATTACCCGCTATCACCCTCTCTCTCTCTCTCTCTCTCTCTCTTTCCTCTGACCTGTGAAAACACTTTGGTGCTCCTCATCAACCAGGAAGGGGTGGGGTGGATAGTGCGTGGGTAGGAATTGAGTGGGGGAGGGGGGAGAAGAACTCATTATGAAAGCTAGCGCAAGCCTCGGACACAGGTGGTCGGCGCTATCGGGAAGATGCGGCCGAGATGGCGGCCGCGATCCGAGCGGAATAAGTGGACGGCGCCGAGCCGGGTTCCGCTGAGACAAGTTCTCCAGAGACGGCGGGCGCACAAGTAATAGAACAAAAATAACAACATCCTCGGGGAAATATATTGCTGTGGATAAAGTAAGCGTGGGTGGAAACATTTTCAGCCCCTGTCCGAGATTTCAGGCATTAGGTGAATTGATTCAGATCGGAACACATTTCATTCATTCAATTTCCAAACCACTTTATCTTCAAAAGGGTACTGCACTCTATACAAGTGGGTGGGGGCACCCTGAACCGATTACCAGCCAATCGCAGGTCAAAGACTGACGGACAACCACCTGCCTTCACAATTAGCACCTAGGGACCGTTTTGTAAAGCCTGTTCCATTCACGAAAATACCCGGAGAAAAGCCACGCAGCCCGCGGAGAACATGCAAACTTGAAAATGGAAGGCCGGACCCGGGATCGAACCCACGATCTCTGTGAAGTCGCCGTGCTAACCATTTAGGAACAGATTTGCTCAATGCTTTTCTTCATAGCAGAAGGTCCTCACAATGAACGGTTCAAGAGAGAATTGGTGTGTGAAAGTAAAGTTTTATTTATAGGGATTCCATTTGTGGTTTTAAACGAGCATTTGAGGTTCCGCATCCGTGCTGGAGAATAAGAAGTTTCATGCTGTTATATGCTTAGTCGACATGTGTGACTCGAATAGACAATTGAAGCACAGACAACCTGGGGTCAATCTGGCCTTGGACAGAATTTAGGTCTTCGGAAACTCCTTTATCACCGAAGCAATTTACGACTTGAAACTCCTTCACAGGAAGAGCTCATTATCCAGCTTACAAACTTATCAGTTCGTGGAAAAGACAATGTTTTATTGCTGACAGCTGTTTGTGTTTAGAACTCAAGAGGTGAGGTATTCTAATCAAGAAAACTACGTTTTACTAATGTATCAGTTTAATTTAATTTTTCTCAATAAATAGCATGGCAGAAGGCTGCAGAATGCAGACGTCTGTCATGAATGACTGCGTTTCCTGCCGGCAGTAAAAGACAATCTTTCTGGGCTTGCGTTTTTGTCCACAGTGTCCGATCGAACATCTCTGACAATCCGACAGATGACAACATTCCGTTTAATTAGCAATGCGTTGTATGCTTGCTAACCGTAATTTGTAAAATGACTTTTTTGTGCATAGGCGATAAACCACACTCACCTGATACTTCAAATCTGACGATGAAACGTTTTATGGAGGCCAAAGTTCTGCCCTTACAGGCTTTTTATATCTCCATCTTGGGTTACTTTTGGGAAAATCCCACTCAATAAAGGATAACGACCTCTTCAAAGGGAACATTTTGAACTTGTTCTCGGGTAAACTGTTCCTCTCTGTGCTTGTTGGACAAAATGGGACTCAGGGGTGTTGTGAAAGGGGGGTTATCTCCATTTTGTCGCCTCAATTAGGAGGTACTCCCCTGTCAGCGAAACCTGAATCTGGTTAAAACAGCACTGTACATGAGGGAGTCGGTCGGTGGTTCCAATCTCATTTCTGACCTGGCTAGGTGGTGTTTGGTGGTTCTCCCCATGTCTAATGAGGCTTTCAGGTCAATCGGAAGCAAGATGGGAGGAAAAAAAAAAATAGTGAGTCATGCATTGTGCCAAACAAATGCAGAGTCGTATTAAATCTGTAAATTGGCCGCCATTATGCGTCGCCTAAGCACACGTCTGACACGTGTCATTAATCGCGGCGCAACACGGGTTGACAGAAACAGTCGCAGACGCGTCGGTAAGGAAAAAATAATCATAATAATTTAAATTCAATTAAATAAAAAATACAAATCAGATAATCTCACACTGACAGGCGACTTTTGCAGTGAAAGGCCAGCACTTCCCAAAGCGGCGGCTGTGATTTATTTGGGCTTAGACTAATTCCTGTTAAACTGAAGGTCATATTTTATTTATTATTTATTTTTTCCCCCGGTATGAATTAATTTGGCGACGTCTTGCAAGTTGAATATTAATTTACATATACAAAGTTCAGGATTTAAAAAAAAAATAATTTTCTGCTAATTTGGTTAGCTAGCTTTCTATCTATTTACTTCCGGGTAGAGTGAACGCTGGCGCGTGTGGCTGCCGCTGCTCATCCACAGAAAAAAAACGTTACCTGTGACTGTAAATTGACCTTGAGAGTTTTGAAAGGTGCTTAGAAATGAAATTTATTATTATTATTATTATTATTATTATCTCATTCAACATCAACCTTAGACTCTTCTCTCGTCAGAAAAAGTGTTAATTCCTAAATTATATGAGTCTGGAGTTATCTGAGCTTGAAATGGGGGCAGCTGTACAAAATACAATACATATTGATTTATATAGCGCTTTAACAACATCTGAAGCTGTAACAAAGAGCTAACATGGACAAATGGAAAACGCTGCTTCCTGGTGGAGGGAAAAAAAACATTGCCAGATGTCTGACCAGCGCTTTATCGGCACCCCCTGCAAGAAAATACGAAACCCAATGCTGCTATGTCAACCGGGAAAAATTCAAACAAGAAATATGCCATTTGAAAGTCATTTCTGAGTGAGCACAGATTGAAAAAAAATGTGTCCAAAAAAACACATTTTTATGAGTTTCATAAATATATTTTTTCATGTTTGAAATTGGGTCCCCACGGGCCAAATCCTTTGCACACCTTGTCCCGACCATGTAGCAAAAACATGTGTGTGTGTGCAATTTTCTGTACCTAGCTGATGGATCACAATTAGCATGCATTTAGTTTCGAAAAGCACGGGGTTCTGCATGAGTGTGTGTCTGTTTGTATGACTAGTCTTGTGAGGACCACTAACATTTTATACCGTACGTAGTGAGGACATTTTTGACGAGTGAGGACCTTTTGGCCGGTCCTCACAAGTTTTTCATTCTAAAGTCTTCTAAGAGGGTCTATATATGCATCTGGTAAAGTTTCAGAGACGTCCTCACAAATTCACCCAAAATGATTTTTGGTGTGTATTTTCATTTCCCTTGGATACACACACTTTTTACTTACTATATGTGTTTATGTGTATGTGTGTGTGCGTGGTTAATGAAAGGAAAAAGTTCATACCACAAAAAGTAAAATTATATTTTAACAAAATTCCCTACAGGGGTGAGGACTTTGAATGTACCCATTCAGAAACCTCACTCCTGCTGTTATTTCAGTTGCAAGTCCACATTTTATTTCTTTGTTCTTAAAGAAGTTGAAGTGGGAAATGGGCTGACGTTTAGTTTTCAAATGGAACACTAGTTCTTCTCTAAACTTATCAGCAACGGTGGTCCTCACTCCTCTGGAGTTATATGAACCTCACAAAACCACTGAAACAGGAATGTGTGTGTGTGTGTGTGTGTGTGTGTGTGTGTGTGTGTGTGTGTGTGTGTGTGTGTGTGTGTGTGTGTGTGTGTGCGTGTGCGTGTGTGTGTGTGTGTGCCAAGTGTTGTGTTGCACAACTATAAAAGATGATTAGTGCATTCAGTCTAAAGTGGTTTACACCCTGGGGGGTGGGGTGGGGGCATTAAAAAAGCCCATCGAGCAAAAGCAAACATCCCATAATTCACCTGAATGACATTTACGGCAGGCCAGCTTTGGCTTTGATTTGACGACGCGTCAGACATCTTGAAGGGCTTTTTACTTTGAGACAAATCTCGTTCAAATTGTTGAGAAGATGCATTCCTCACCGTCTGGGTGGCAGCAGGACACCTTGAAAACTAGCGGGTGGCGGTTAGCGGGGGGGCTAATGGATAATTGGCTGTTTAGAATCGCCGGCTGTGTGTGCGACTCGTGACGCTAGCGTCACTGTTGCAACAAAAGCGATGCTTAGGTTGGCTACAAAGGCCGTTCAAAGCAACAGCAGTCACAGCATGATACAATTCTGACTATTTCCACCATTTGTATGGAATTGTTTAAAAAATATGCCATTCGTTGAAGGTGCGCCTTATAATGCGGTGCGCCTTATGTATGGAAAAGGTTTTAAGATATGTCATTTATTGAAGGTGCACCTTATAATGCGGTGCGCCTTATGTATGAAATTTGTTTTTCAATATGTCATTCGTTGAAGGTGCGCCTTATAATGCGGTGCGCCTTATGGACGGAAAATGTTTTTAAATATGTCATTCGTTGAAGGTGCGCCTTATATTCCAGAAAATACGGTAATTTCAGCGTTAGTTTTAGGTTTTTGTGTATCTTGTCCTGTTTTGACTTTTCTACTTTGAACCAAATCGTTATTAATCCAAACGTTAGCAGGTATGCTCGGTCATCAAAATCAAGGTTGACGTTTCTTTCCTGTCGTGTGAAATGAGCTCTTGTAAAATGTCACCCCAATCACATTGAACCCCCCCCCCCCCCCCCTTTCGTGGACATGCACTAATAAGCCGCGTGCGTCGTTTAGTGAGCGTGAAAGATCATATGGGGACTTCCACCGCCCACCCCAACTGAATTTGATTTGACCTTTTTGCAACAGATGTCTGATTCCAACCAAAACCATCTCGGAAATAAACACATGCTCCAGCGTTGACCTTTACAGGTCGCTGCTCAACGTCAACAAAACCGCTAATAAACTCCCAGTGACTATTTCCACCATTTTTTATAACTCAGTCACTGCCAGATGATGTGCAAGCCTGCTCTGACAACGACTTAAAGGACAACCGACGTCTCCGGACAAGTTGTGTCCATAATTTGTAAAATGGCTTCAAATGACTTCTACTGAGCGTATTTTACAAAGATTCCACTGCATATTAAAGCTATATTTTACATTTTACGACTCGCGCTGAATATTGTGGAAATCTTGTTTTTGAGTTGGTGACGAGTCCTGACGTGACGTCACTGAAGGATCGCCCCTGACCGAAAAATGACACATTGTAGGAGTCCTTCCATCACGTCAATGCATTTTGCTGTACTTTGTTTGGTCTGAAAACTTCGTAGAAACGGGCTGATTAATTCCTTACACGGAGGTTTGTCGCCATTTTCTGCCTCTTTTTGGTGCAACATTTCCTGCCCTCAGATACCTCAAAATGACACAGAATAAATTCTTTAATCGATTGTAAACATGTATGCTTTCCTCTTCAGAACTATTTGAATCATGTTCATAACTGGATGTGTAACAAGAAAGCATCTTCTCCGAATCTGAAGCCATTGTTTTGATTCTGGAGCAAGACAAGACGTCCTGGCGTGACATCACGAACTGGGGGCGGGACCTTCTGAAAATGCCCAATTCGCAGCTCAATTTTTTTGGGGGCACTAATGCACTGCCATTTTTGGGGGGGCTTTTACAGTATATCACGCCGCGGTGTAGAATCTCATTAGCTTTCGTCATCCCACCCTACTTGGCTAAAAAGGCTGCGGAATGCCATCAATTTAGCTCCTGAGAGCTTTGGCGGTTAAATAATCAGATTTGAAGTGTGTTTTATATGCGAGTGCGCGTGCAGGCGGGGGCGTCGCCTCCTGTTTCGACGCATTCCGCAGCCGCGTGCGGCGGAATGAGTCACGGTGAGAACAACACATGGTAGGAGCCACGCAAAGTTCACATGAAAGATCAAGAAAACCAGCGTGTGCGACAACAAACGCTTGTACGCAGATGCAAAGATGCAGGTTTTTCAATGTATTTCCTGATTGCAATTTGCTTTTTTTAAATTCATTCATTCATTCATTCATTCGTTTATTTATTTATCTATTTGTCTTTATTTGGGTATGTTTTTAATTCTCTACGTATTTATTTATGCATTTATGTAAGTATGTATGTGTGTATGTATTTATGTATGTATTTATGTATGTATTCATGCACTAGTCTATTTATTTAGTTATTTATTTATGTATTTGTTTATTTAGTTACCTGTCTTTATTTATTTATTTATTTATTTATTTATTTATTTATGTCTGTATTTATTTTTTATCTGCCTGTCTATTTATTTATTTATTTTTTTTTTTATTTATTTGTGTGTGTATTTTTTTATTATTGATGCATGTATGTATTTTTTATGTGTTTGTTTTTATTTATTTATTTATGTATGTCTGTATTTATTTTTTATCTGCCTGTCTATTTATTTATTTAATTTTTTATTTATTTATTTGTGTGTGTATTTTTTTATTATTGATGTATGTATGTATTTTTTATGTGTTTGTTTTTATTTATTTATTTATTATGTATTAATTGTTATTCATTTATTTTTTCTAACCTGTGTTTATTTTCTTATTTGTTTATTTATGTATTTATTCTTTGGGATACATTTGTATTGTTTGACAAAATGTTCGTAATTAAGACGCGCTGCACATATAAAAATAATTGTTAATAATAATAAGTGGGTGTCAGGGGCGGTTTGTCGTGGCTTGAAATGTTATCATTCCCTTTGCAAAGGAAGGCGTTTTGACAGATATTGGTGCATTGAGAGACAAAAATGGCAGAGTTGCAAATTAAAAGTGAGATGATCATAAAACATGTCACAATTGCCGTCCGCCTGCATGCAAATTTGACAAACGAGCGTTCGATCCCCAATGCTAAGAGCTGCCAATCATAACTGCACGACCATGCAAAAGCGCGCTTGATTGATTGTTTTAAAAACTACACGTTTTGTACAACAGCGAAATAAAAAACAACAAAAATCAACCCCAAAAACAAATTCTCAAAAAAAGACTATCAACATCGCAGGGATAACACTAGTGTGCCTCAATCGGCAGTACATTTGCACCTAAAAGCTAGCAACCACTCATTTGACGACAATGAGGTTAAAATCTTAGCTTAAAATGGTTTGAAAGGGGAGTAAAAGAAGCTATTTTCACAAAACAGCAAAACCCTTCACTAAATCGCAATGGTGGGGTGAGGTTCAATTTGGATCGTTCCTACAACAGACTTCTTAGGCAACATAGGCTTAGTTATGCTGATGAGATGATACCGGATCAAATGGGGCAATCAGGCCAGTCGTAGACCCCATACTCAGTCAGGACAATAGAAGTAATCACTGTAGCCGCAGGGAGTAGTCCTCTGCTCCCCCCCCCCCCACGGGAGCAATGATAGCAGAGTCTGGCACCGCCACGTCTGGACAATATATATATATATATATATATATATATATATATATATATATATATATATATATATATATAGGGCCAAAACTACCAGCAAAAAAATAGTTTGCTGACGAAGCCTCTTGGATAAGAAGTCCAGATGACGGCTGAAGAAACCTTCTCATCGATGGACCACTCCTGTACGACTGAGTTTACACAGACGAACCCCCCCAAAAAAAGAAACAATTAGCGGACAAGGAACTCCACTATCCCCACCGCCAACCAATCAATCGTAAGATGGGCAAGATTTGTGCGCGCCATTTTTTTCCCCCACGTTAGCGTTTTTTTTCCATCAAGCGCTGATTCATTAGCGTAAATGGATCCGCTGGCTGGTTACCCCCACGCTACGAGGACCCCCCCTACGCCCCTCCTGTACAGCTTTATAAAAAGTGGCTACGTCTGATAAGTGGAGTTAATTAGCAAGCGGCAAGATGGCCGTGGACTTGATGTAATGTTACTCCCGCTCTGTCAGGCCAGATTAACGGAGAAGGGAAGCGCGTACGCACGGAAACGAACGTAGGGGAGGTGGAAAAGGTTGCATTAATCCTTTTGAGATCGGACCGCATGACGCCGGGATTGGGCCGCCATGTTGAAACTGAAACTGATTCAAAACAGGCGGATGATGACACCTTGTTTGACACCTTGATCTCTTATAATAAGAATAATCTGCATGCATAAAATGCATGTTTTACTGTCGATTTGTAAATAATGGGGGGGCTAGCGGGCGCTAGCGGGTGCTAATGCCCGCTAGCGAATGCTAGCGGGTGCTAGCGGGGGCTAACGGGGGCTGAGCACCGTCCCTCTCATGTCATTTTTTGGAATCGTTCGACGCCACGTTTTTCAGATCGGCATGACAAGAAAATAATAACAATAACAACAACAATAATAATAATAATAATAATAATCTTCGTCATCATAATCGTAACCATAACCATCATCATCATCATCATACTAATAATAATAATCCATTTCATTTCTAAGCGCCTTTCAAAACTCTCAAGGACACTTTACAATCATTGTTTTTTTTCTGCGGGTGAGCAGCGGCAGCCATCCGCGGCAGCCATTCGCGCCAGCGTTCACTCAACCCGGAAGTAACTCAAATAGATAGAAAGCTAGCTAGCCAATAGATAGGTAATAGACAGCTAGCGAGGTAGCTAAATAGCCGTATAACCAATAGATAGCCAGCTAGATAACTAGTGAGCCAAGTGATTTAACCGAGGTTCAATCTGGAAAGGGATTATCGCGATATGCCAGAGCAAGACCTGTATTGATCGCGATAAAGTATAAGAGGGGGTGGGGGGTATCCGTAAATGTTACTTGTCAGTGCTGGGCCGGGTCTATTTTTCCCATGGCTGATCAGCTGGAGGTTATAAATAAAGGAACAGAGCACAAACAGGACGCAGGTAGCACACCATCACTCATTCACGGTCACGCTGGAGTTTCTCGCTCGGCACATTGGGCCGCCGCCGTCAACCTCCAAGCGAGTTATGGCGCATAATGCAAGGCGCCGATACATACGCCAAGGCATAAACAAGTCCGGCTGCGAACAAATTCCGCCATATGCTCACGTTTACGTTATGCCGCAGTGAGTCCGACATTATGGAGGAATTTGTCTCGTAGGAAGGGGTGAAAATAATGCCATTCATTATGGCCATTCCTCAAGATGGTGAAAGAAGAAGGCTATGTTCCTCATCAAGTGTTTAATGCTGATGAAAGCGGACACTCCATTCCATCAAGCCATCAACGACCATCACAAAGGTCAATAAAATGACTTTATTAAATAGTACAGGTTATTTCTTTAATTAGAATATCTTAGCACATTTATTATACATAAAATAAGATATATTTTGTGTAGTTTTAAAGCTTAGAAAATTAGAAAATTATGTTTTATGGGGATCTGAGAACGGATTATTCTCATTTTAATGGTTTCCTATGGGAAATTAATTTTTGGGATACACACTCTTCGCCTGGGAACCAATTAAGGTCCTAAGCCAAGTTATCACTGTACTTTCAAAAATGGATATTGACTTTTCACTGCAGATGACCCTCGACTCTATCAGATGCGACCCTCCCTGACCCCCCTTACATCCCCAGGCAATGGTCAGCCCCATTTGTCTTTTCTGTGCGACTAAACAGTCTGTCCACCCAGCAGGTCTTCTCTGGGGGGTCCGGACTCTGAGCCACTGACCCGAACGGATGAACGGACGCGCCGTCTGTCGGCTCGCCCGGGACGACACGACATCCACTGACCAGTCGTGACGTTAGCGCCACCGACGCCGCTCGTCTCTTCGAAACGACGTCCAACGTGTCCTCTGTCAACGCTAACCTGTCTCCACAGAGTCTCTTTAGGTCAGGCGGCTTCTGTCCATCTGGCGTCCGGGAACGCAATTGACTGTAAAGCGCTCGCCGGTAGTTGGAGTCGTGACACGCATCAATAAACCGCCAGCAGGTGATAACGTCAACTGCTCCGATGAGAGTTGGACGATAACAAAATTTCATCGGAATCAAGTTTTCCGGATGTGCTTTACGGAAATTTTGCGATGAAGTCAAACCGAACATCGGAAGAAGGCTTGACGGGTGATAGAGAATAGACAGTCATTCAGGACCGACGCCCAACGTCTGCAGCCATCTGACAAGCTATTTATTGAGAGTACAGTGATACCTCAGTTTACGAACGCTTTATCTTACAAACTTTTCACCATTAAATTCATGAGAATATAATCTTGGTATACAACTAGTTTTCGGGAAACACACGGAGCGCCACAATGGCTGCTCCGCATCGCACAGTGAAAGCTGAGCAAAGCATGAGCAAAACATACTCTTCTTGATTTGAATACCACGCCCCTGGATGTCCTAAGCATCAACGTCCATAAAACAACAGAACATAGACATTTTAACAAGTTTTAATATGTTGTAATAGATTTGTAGCCTGGCTAATGAGCTCTTCCTGTGAAGGAGTTTCAAGTCGTAAATTACTCCTGTGATAAAGGAGTTTCCCAAATCCTAAATTCTGTCCAAGGCCAGATCTCATAGACGAAGATGACAGTTTAACAGGCTGTGTCTGTTCAGCTCAGATTAACCCCGGGTTTTCAGTGCTTCCATTGTGGGTCTTGTGTTTGGCGGCATAAAACTTTTAAATATGATAACTTCTATTCTCTATCAACGGGTTTTAATAAAGCGTTAAAAATTCATAGGGAGAATTCATAGACATATACCATGTGAAGCGTTTCAATCGAGGAAGACATCCGATTTATCCCACGAGCAATCGAATTGTTTTTATCCTTACAGGACTGCTGCAAAGTCACTCAGGCAAACGCTGACTGTGTTTTTATCCTGATGATACGCAGTACGTACGAATTATGTGGTTCGGTGCAACGGTCGCTTTGGGATATAAATTTGCAGTCCTCCGGGTCATTTCGGTGTAACGTCGTAGAAGCTAACAAACTCCCACGTGGTCATTAAAGGCCAAGACAAGATGGCGACGGCGGGTCAAAGTTGTAATGAGATTTATTCATTCTATTAGGCAAGCGAGTAAATCGTCATTTTCTTTTGACGGCGTAATCCAAAGCACTTCGTTTTTAATGACACGTTATCGAAACGGTGATATCATGACAATTAGGGGACGGGATATTAGCGAACCGCGACAACCAGGTGACGATATCGTAAGTAGGTACAATTTCTACGATTTCTAATGACCACCTCGAAGGTCAAACTGTCAGACTTACGTAAGGCTTCATTAAGTCTGTGTAAGCTCTCTGTCGTACAGGAGTGGTCCATCGGTGAGAAGGTTTCTTCAGCCGTCATCTGTACTTCTTTGAAGGCGTCGGACATTTTGCTTCTTAAATTGTAAAGAGCAATACATTGGGGATGTTACATAGTCACGTAAAAGCTAGCAAACACTCATTTGACGACAATGAGGTTAAAATCTTAGCGAACGAACATAGATGGTTTGAAAGTGGAGTCAAAGAAGTTATTTACATAAAACAGCAAAACCCTTCACTAAATCGCCATGACGGGGTGAGGTTCAATTTGGATCGTTCCTACAACAGACTTTGTAGCCAACATAGGCTTAGTTATTCTGATGAGGTGATAACAGGTCAAATGGGGCAATCAGGCCAGTCGTAGACCCCATAATCAGGCAGGAGAATAGAAGTAATCAGTTAGGACAATAGAAGTAATCAGTGTAGCCGCAGGGAGTAGTCCTTTGCTCACCCCCACCCTGAGAGCAGGGACCAATCATAGCCTGGCACCGCCACGTCTGGACAGTAAGGATATATATAGGGCCAAATCTATACCAGCAAAAGACTTTGGTTCGCTGACGAAGCCTCTCGGATAAGAAACAAAACATCCGACACCTTCAAAGAAGTACAGATGACGTCTGAAGAAACTTTGTTATCGAAGCTTTTGAGATTTTGGACTACATAAACATTCAATATATTGCAAGAAATCATCGACTCTCGCTTTTATCAGAAAAAAAAATGTTAATTCCTAAGTTATATGAGTCTGGAGTTATCTGAGCTTGAAATGGGGACAGCTGTACAAAATACAATGCAATGCATACCTATTGATTTATATCGCACTTTAACAACAACTGAAGCTATAACAAAGCGCTAACATGGACAAAATCATATACCGTCCCCTCGTAGGATGGAAAAAACATTGGCGGAGGTCTGACCAGCGCTTTATCACACTTTTCAATTCCCGAATGAATTCAGGAATGGCATCGTTTGTCGATTTTATTTGGTTCTAGAGTTATCTGGAAATGGGGGTGGGTGTACAAAAGTCAAACGCTGCCTCCTCGTGGGAGGGAAAAAAACATTACCAGAGGTCTGACCGCAGCTTGATTTGCACCCCTTCCACAAGAAAAAACTAAATTCGGGAATGGCGCTTCGCGTCATGCTTTTCAATTCCCGAATAAATTCAGGAATGGCAGTGAACGAGTTTAATCATCAGTCCGTCCAGGGTAAGCAGGCACAAAGCAGCCCCAACTGCCATATGGCCGCTGACATATTGCTCTTTATTACGCCTCAAAGCAACAACAGCCCTCGAGGGGGGGGGGGAGGACTGAAGGAGGTTTGGTGGGGGGGGGGGGGCGTCCCTTTCATACAGTAGCAAAACTGCTCCGCGCTACTTTTAAAAATGGCCGCCGTTGTGTTTGACATGACAACAAAGGCCCTCTTCAAAACCACATCAGGAGAAAATGGCACCGCTGGCACAGAGTGAATAGGAGGAGGGCGCAATGTTATGCTGACTCATTGCCCCAATTGGATTGGATTGGATTGGATAGGCCTTTATTAGTCTCACAGAATATGTCTTTATAAGTCTCCTGAATATCCAGGAAGTCTTGTTTTTGAGTTGGTGACGATCCCCACGTGACGTCACGGAGGGAACGCCCCTGACCGAGAAAGCGATACACAATGCATTTTGGGTACTTTTTTTCATCTGAAAACACCATGTTGATGGCGAAATGAGAAGGAAAAAACATCATTAACGCGATGTTGAATCGTTGTGTGTTGCACAAAGACTACTATTTTTTGTTTGTATGAATACCTATTATACTCATAATTATCAGACAACCAAAGGGCTAGAATAAAGCACACGTTATTTCTCGAAAAAAACAGACTGGAAGTATACATTTGAGAAATTCCCGGAAGCAACTTGGGCCATAAAACAAGAAAATAAAACAACAAGGACGACGACAACAAGATGATGGACTATATAGAATCCATTTGCATGAAGGCCAGGATGTTCCATTTGCTCCTGATGAAAATATAGCGGGAAAACCCCATTAACCCGATTGAAATGAGCACGTCGGCGAATGCTCAAAGGTCCGGACCCCCTTCGTCATATTCCCATTACGATATTGCTAAAACCGTCAATGGAAAAAGAGCTGTAATAGCTTGTGCGTCCGTACGTTGTTTCTATGGAAAAGTATTGGTGTTCCGCTGCCGGCATAAATATATTGTTTCTGTGGTTCTCTAATGAAGGTCTTTATTGGTATTTTTTTTTTTCATGAAGGGGGGGTATTAAAGTATATGTTCTCATCTTTTGCGTGTCCCCCGTTTGTTTCTTAGTTAGTAAGGGCACAATAAAGGAAGAAGGGGGGTGTCATGTGACCAAACTACACTTTGAGTTTTGTGTACGTCTAGTTCAAAGGTGTCAAAGTAAAGGCCCGGAGGCCAAATATGTACGGGGAAAACGTCCAGCTGGACCCTCCGCACCCTGCCCACCACCTTTTCCAGCTACTGCACTCAGGCAGGCGCAACCGATTACAAACGAACGAATATGTACAGACAAATCTTACTGGACCTTCCCTACCCTGCCCACCACCTTTTCTAGCTACTCCCCTGAGGCAGGTGCTACTGATTACAAATGAACGAATATGTATGGAAAAATCTTACTGGACCCTCCGCACCCTGTTCACCACCTTTTCCAGCAACTCCCCTCAGGTAGGCGCTACTGATCCAAATATTTACGTAAAAATCCGACTGGAACACAACTCCGCACTAACTTTTCCAGGTACTCCTTTTAGGCAGTCGCTACCGATCCAAAGGAACGAATATGTACGGATAATTGTTGTGGACCCTTCGCACCCTGCCCACCACCTTTTCCAGCTCCTCCTCTTAGGCAGATGCTACTGATCCAAATGAAGGAAAAATCCTACTGGACCCTCTGCACCCTGTTCACCACCTTTTCCAGCTACTCCCCTGAGGCAGGCGCGAGTGATCCAAACGAACGAATATGTACGGAAAAATCCGACTGGACCCTCCGCACCCTGCCCACCACATTTTATGAATTATGCATTTCACTTTGTGGTCGAGGCGTTCTATGGCGTGACCCTGTACATTGGATAATTATTATTTTATTTTTTTACATGAGAGTGAGGTTACGTTGCAAATTAAAGTGGTATCACAAGGTCCTAAACAGTAACGAGCGATGAGAATAAATGAGGGAGCGACGTCGCAGAGGACAAAAAAAAAAATACAAAATAAAAAATGGTAGCCTTGGAAGCCTTGAGTAATTGCGTCCAGCAGGCTGCCTGTCGGCGCTAGCTGAGCCATTTAGCGGATGATGATGTGCTAATGTTTGAGGGAGCAGATGTTGGAGGAGGAGGGGGGGCGGCAACAAGAGGGATTGGCATCTTTCAACAGGTCTCCCAAATCCGTCCACGGGGACTTTGATGCCGACTCCGTTGCTGGCTTTCCGTCATAAGGAAAGGAGGGCGTTATGAAACGGGATATCACGCTGAGCAAACCATACGACGCTTCTGACATTTTGAAGGAGGGAAGAAAAAATCCATATTTATATATATATATTTTTTTTTTACACTAAGACGGTAATTTATAAACTAGCCTTGGCAAAATTTTTTTTACATAGTTTAGAATTCAGTGCTGGGCTCTTTCCTCCTGGATGGATTCAGGTGAAATAAATCCCCATTTGAGACAAAAGGCTTTTTTTCATCATTTCAACTCATGCACTTGATAATTGTTTTACGTGACGCTAATATGACTTTTTCATACAAGTCATTTCCATTTCGCCCGCAGGGTGGACATTGTTGAGAGATTCACAGAAAACGAAGGTTGACGCATTGGGCTTTCAAACTGCAATTGATCTGCAATTCCATGACTTTTTCAGTCTGTTCGATTTTTTTATGTATATTATTGTTTTTTTTTTTTGGGACGTGTTGCTTCTGATATTTTACCGGGGGAAAAGGTCTTCGCGTTCTCGCTGAAACGAACATGGCTCTGTTGACGTAGCAAATGTCAACATGCTACATTGGATTCTAGCCAAACAAGTCAATGCGTTGAGCATAAACAAACCTTGACGGGAACCAGTGAAGCCGCCCGCATAAGTCTCAGGTCGGACTGACTTGGCCGTGGTTATCGGCGCATTGACCATGAGAGAATTTCAGACACGCTTTCTGATTAGCATCGACATTTTAGTTTTTTTCCCCTAAAAAATAACTGCCTCAATGTGAAACCCGGGACGACCTTTAATCAATACACTGTATTTTCGTTAAAACCCAGAGCTAGCAGTTAGGCGGAGGACCGCGAAAATCGGAGAGCCATGGGTTAGGATAATAAAGCTACTTTATTATATAGTATGTTTTTTTCTGTCATTACAATACTATAGTACATTTATTATACATAAAATAAGGTATATTTTGTGTAATTTTAAAGGCTTATATAGCCCAAAATTATGTTTTATGGGGTCCTGGGAACGCATTATTCTCATTTTTAATGGTTTCCTATGGGAAATTAATATTTGTAAGACATACTTTTTGCTTTACACACACTTCCTGGGAACCAATTAAGTTCGTAAACTCAGGTAACAAACTCGAATGGTGACTGCCGTGGGTGGCGCCACTTTGACGACGGAGAGTAGGAAGAAAGAAAGCTGACGACGTCCATTTGGAGAGGCTGTAAGGAATCAGACTGATGAATGTGCAGTCGGCACCAAAATACAATCGCCACTTTGCGCACCGCCAAGCATCTCACAGGATGAAATCGTCCTTTTCTGACTCCCTACGAAGTTCATCATTTCTTCCAGATGATTATTAATAATATGGAGCTGATTGACAATGAATCCCCAGCGCTCAAACAGACAAAGAATGTGCAGTAAAGCGCTGCACTTTCTTCCCGAGAGATGGATGATGAAATTACAGTTATTGAGCGGGAAAAAAAAAAAGATTTTTCAGTCTGGGGTTCATAAAAAAAAAAATGGAAAAAAAAGTAATAGAATTATGTGAGATGAGCATCTGGAATTGTGTGAGTGACCCTTTGGAGGTTGCGTGAAATTAATAGAGCAAAGGTGCTATTGTGGGATAGTTATTCAAAAGAAACGCAAAAATAAAACAAAATGTGATATCATAATAATAATAATAATAATAATACATTTCATTTAGAAGTGCCTTTCAAAACTCTCAAGGTCACTTTACAGAAACGGGATAGGTTTTCCTGTGGGTGAACAGCGGCAGCCACACGCGCCAGCGTTCACTCAACCCGGAACTAAAGAGATAGAAAGCTAGCTAGCCAACTAATAGATAGCTCATCGATAGCCAACAGATAGATAGATAGTCACTTATATGACAAATTTGTCTGTCAAATATAATTTCATTATATTTTTCTGAATATGTATGTATTGTGTTGTATTTTGTACATCCGCCCCCATTACAAGCTCAGATAACTCCAGACCCATATAACTTAGGAATTAACTCTTTTTTTCTGATGAAAGAAGGCTTTCAAAATTCTCAAGGACACTTGACAGTCACAGGATAAGAACCAACATATTTTTCTGAATATGTATGTATTGTGTTGTATTTTGTACATGCGCACCCATTTCAAGCTCAGATAACTCCAGACCCATATAATTTAGGAATTAACTCTTTTTTTCTGATGAAAGAAGACTTTGAAAACTCTCAAAGACACTTTACAGTCACACAATAAGTATAAAATATTTTTCGGAATATGTATTGTATTGTATTTTGTACAGCTGCCCCCATTTCAAGCTCAGATAACTTCACACCCATGGAACTTAGGAATTAACTCTTTTTTTAACTTGTTTTTCTGATGAAAGAAAATAATCTACGGTTTCTCGCGCTGCATTGAATGTTTATATAGTCCTAAAACTCAATATTGTGTGGATCCTGGAATTTGAGTGAGAATGACAAAAACCCTGGCACTGGAGTGGTCGCATTTTTTGCACATTGTCTGGCTGTGAATGGGTTAATAGACTAGAAAAAAACATCGGGATGGCGCGGTGGTGGAGTGTAGGGCGAGTCGGTCGCGAAACAATCTCGCAGGCAAAATTGGAATTCAATTAGCGTAGCTAACACGACTCTCTGGCTTTCTTTCTTTCTCTTATGTTCGTCAGCCAATTTGCTCCGCTGACCCTGCGCTACTCAGCTAGCCTTTGTCTTTCCGCATCGCTCGTGACTGCAGATCGAGCGAAAGCGACTCGGCAGGCGGCGGAAGGGGGGAACGGATGGAGTTGGAATTGAATTAGTGCAGCCTTCAACCACTTCTCTCTTTCTATCTCAGGTTTACTATTCATCGTGGCCTCGTCTGATGGTCACTCCAATGGCTCACACCCACCTCGCCATCTACCATCCCCCTCCTCGCTGGCGGATGGCTCACATAAATCCACGGAGAGGGACTGGGCGGTAAAGAGGAGAAGAAACGGAGCTGGAAGAGCCTGTCGACGTCCGCCGGTGTATTGAAGATGAGAAAGGGAAGATAAAAGAGGCGGGGGCACGGAGGGGGGAGGGGCTTTAAAAGGGGGAGGGGGATATGTGAGCAAAATATAAAACAAAACCTATCAAAGAAGCATAAATGGGTCTGCATGATTCAAAAGTGATGCAATGCAACAGGCAGGCTGGAAACGGGGGTGATGGAGACCCCCGTTGTTTTTGTCACCATACGTTTAATGAAATAATCCAATTTTTGGATCAAAAATATAGACAGTCAATCTTCAATTTTTGACCATAATCTGTTCCAGAAACCAGTTTGAAAACCAATTTGGTCAAAAAACGCAAACATTTTCCATTACAATCAATGTAATGTATTTTTCAGTGTAGAAGGCGCACGGGAGTAGAAGGTACACCCCCGATGAAGGGTGTATTTTCAAACTGTATCCATATATAAGGCAAACCGGAATATAAGGCGCACCTTCAAAGAATGAAAATCATTTTCCAAATATAATTACGGTAATATCTTATTGACCGGTATATAAGGCTCACTGGAGTATAAGGCGCACCCCCAATGAATGGTGTATTTTCAAACTTTTCCGTACATCAGGACTATAAGGCGCACTTTCAATGAATAGGAAAAAAATCTAATATAATTAATACCATATTTTCCAGTGTTTAAGGCGCCCTGGAGTATAAGGCGCACCCCCAATGAATGGTATATTTTCAAACTTTCATATATAAAGCACACTCTCAATGAATAGTGTATTTTCAAGCTTTTTCCAGATATAAGGCGCACCAGAGTATAAGGTGCACCCTCAAGAATGGTGGATTATACAACTTTTGCCATATATAAGGCGCATCGGAGTATAAGGCGCACCTTCAATGAATGAAAAATATTTTCCAAATATAATTAATACCATATTTCCGGTGTATAAAGTGCACCAGAGTATAAGGCTTACCCCCAACTAATGGTGTATTTTCAAACTTTTTTCATATATAAGGTGCATCGAGTACAAAGCGCACCCCCAATGAGTGGTGTATTTTCTAACCTTTTTTCATATATAAGGCGCACCGGACTACACGGCGTTTTCCAAATATAAAGCACACCACGTTATAATGCGCTACAGTAGACGCACCACTTCAATCAAAATGCTGACCCCAATTGTGGGCTGGACTCGTATCGACGCGTCGCCGTCGAGAAAACACGACGCATAACAAACAGCGACGAGGACGGCGAGAAAATCGCCAAGCCAATCTGTCAAGAATGAGATTAGAAGGCACGGGGGAGGGAGGGAGGGAGGGGGGAGACGGGGGGTTATTGACGGCGAAAGAGGGGGTGAGGGTTTAAACAAAGGGGGGGAGATAGCGAGGGCGTGACCGCCTTTGATTAACATGCTGCACGGGAGAAGATAAGACGGCGTGCTAGAGTTCCCCCATAAACAATCGCTCTTCACATCTTTTATTTTGAAAGGGGAATATGATTGTGTCATATTTGCTTTACGCACGACAGGGGGGAGGTAAACACAAGAAGGTGCGTTCCAAAAAGCGCCCCCTTACCGCCCCCCACGGAGGTTGAAGTCGATTTTTCTCCATCTTTCCGTTTCACATAAGGATGATGACATCATCATTATCATTTTTAGTAGCAGCATATATGTATGTCTTGTATTCTGTTGTATTTTGTACATCCGCCCCCATTTCAAACTCAGATAACTCCAGACCCATATAATTTAGGAATTAACTCGTTTTTTTCGGATGAAAGAAGAAAGTAAGGATTCTTACGCTAAATTGAATGTTGATGGAGTCCTAAAACTCTTGAAATTTGAGTAAAAATGACAAAAACCCTGGCACCGGAGTGGACACATTTGTCTGTCGGTGATTGAGTTAATAAACCGTTTGTAATCCTCGCAAAGACGGTGAGTTTTCTTTCAGCTCTCGCACCAAATAGCCACGAAGGAGGAGGTGAGTCGCGGTCGGCGCTGAACGATTTACTCCCTTTCCTTTTTGCCGAGCAGCCCACTGGAGAGCCGCCAAAGGCCATAAACACGTCGCCGTCCTTTATCCCGAAAAGTTGCTCTGCCGTCAGCGGTGAAAAGACGACCAGAGAAGGGAATCATTTGGAGTAGAGGATCATAATTCTGGGTAAACACTGCCCCGTGACGGGCCGCCATTGATCCAAACGACTGTCCTTTAAGTGATTAGGGACTTTGGGGAAAAGGATACACGGCATGATTGGGGAAGCCCTGTTGCTATTCCTCATCCGCCTCGCCTCGCCTCGCATGGATCATTAATACCAAATCGTTAACGGCATTGGTTGGCCTTTGACCCGGACCGATATCATCAGCGAGGTATGGAAATCATTTCAAAGAGATCGGAGAATTGCTCGGGGCGGTTAATGACAGTGTGGCGGCCATATTGCCCATGTTAACGCACATGTAGCGATTCTTAGGACAGTTTCTGCCACCAGGCAGTCAGGAGACTCAACTCCCTCCCAGCCCTGCCTCCCCCGCCCCTTCCCACTGCTACACTCACTGAACTCTGAGTACACGTTGGACTATCATCCTGAACTCTATTTTTTTCTCATGTTTTTTCCTGCTAGACTTCACTTCAACCTTTTTTGTTGTTGTTTGTTTTTGCATGACTACACAACGTCACTTTACATACGTCACGAGCTCACTTTACAGACGACACTATCTCACTTTTCTATTGGCTATCTGGTGGCTGGCTAGCTGGTTATCTATTGGGTATCTGTCAGCTAGCTAGCTGGCTGGCTATCTATTCGCTATCTAGTGGCTAGCTGGTTGGCTGGCTATCTATTGGCTATCTGGTGGATAGCTAGCTGGTTGGCTGGCTATCAATTGTCTGTCTATTAGCTAGCTGGCTAGCTTTCTATCTATTTGAGTTTGGTGTACAGACGCCCACATTTCAAGCTCAGATCTCTCCAGACCCATAAAACTTGGGAATTCACATTTTGTTCTGATAAAAGAAGAGAGTCTAAAGTTTAAATGCAATATTCTGCGGGTCCGGGAATTCAAATGACAATGACAAAAACCTTGGCAGTGAATGAGTTAATAGCTTCGGGGAAATCAGTGTGACGGGCATGACGAAGGAAAAAAAAAAAATCTGAAACCACCAACGCGCCACTTCACACTTCCTACAAAGTGCAGTCGCGAGCTCGGTGGGAGGTTAACACACCGCGGTGGCAGGAAAGGTTTGTCAGCTCAAGAGGAATTGCTAAAGTTGCTAAAGCAATGAACGGCGGCGTGAGCGGCATATGTGGTGCAACGTCACGCACCTAAAATATAAAAATGAATTAAATACATTCGTCTAACGCAAGCATAGCAATAGCTGACGACAAATGTTCATCCATCCGCGGGCGCGTACTAACAGATGGCGGCCATGTTTCAGTGCCCTTTGCTTACAACGTCAGATTAGCGCTGAGAGAAATCTTCATTTTTACACCGCATGGAAAGATTCTTTTAAGCTTTATCACAATAATGTATACGACAATCGGTGTCATAGACGACCGCAACACGGGAATAGAAATGTAAAACTGGAAATGATGATTATTTACATGTTTCTTCGTTCCTGAGAAATCACTTATGAATATGGCATTTATTTATCACAGTAGTGCAGTAGGCTAGGCCTTCAGTAGTGCTATGTCTGAATCATTCCACAGCGGCAAGTGTGGTGTGATTTACTACACGTCCACTAGAGGGTGTCGTTGGCCAGGAAATAATGTTTGACTTGAAGAAACTTAAGAAATACTGACATATATATCGATAGTCCCGGTTATATCGATATTTTTTCGGACTCCCTTGAATATCGATATAACGAGACTTTACTGTATATCCTGACTGTCCAGTGCCGGACTGCTATGATTGGTCCCTGCTATCAGGTGGGAAGGAGCAGAGGACTAATCCCTGCGGCTCCACTGATTGCTTCTATTGTCCTGACTGACGACTGGCCTGATTGTAGAGATATATATAGGGCCGAAACTACCAGTAAGACTTGAGTTTGCTGACGAAGCTTCTTGGATCAGAAGCGAAACGTCCGACACCTTCAAATAAGTACAGATGACGGCTGAAGAAACCTTTTCAACGATCACCACAAATATGTTTTGTTATCCCGCGTATGCTAACATTCAGGCCTCGGCAGAGGTCTGGCTGTACTGGATGGTAAGTAGTTGCGCCTCAGTCGCTATGTAACGGAGATGATAACCAAAACAATGACTGAAAAGAGCCAGAAAGACAACGCCAGAGCAGAATGTGCGCTAGAAGGAGCTCTGAATGGAAGATGATCCATCATCTTTTGTTGCCAAAGCGGCGCTGTCGTGGGATGACAATTACACGCAAGGGAACACCGTCGAAATGAGTCAAACGGGATAAAAGGCTTCATTTGAATTCCGCCGCTATTGTTCTGCTTGCGCAATCCCCGAGGCTGGTTTGCCGTCATGTGTTGTTTCCTTTTCGCGCAACCTCCAAGCGTGAACCTTTTGCGAACCTGTCGGCGACAAACGCTTAACTTATTCCCCTAGGTTGTTTTTGTATTCGGAATGTGTTGAGTCCATCACTTCCAACAAGCGTGCGATAATCATCTACCATCAACGTTGAATACGCGGTTGCCATTCCAATGTGCAATACAGCAAAATCTAACACTCTCAGGGCTATGGCTTTCACACGAAACACAGTGAGAGGTATTTACGCAATAAAATGTTGCATTGCAACAGTTGCATCGCAAATTGAAGGTTTGAAGCGCAGGCGAATCAGGTCTCTGATACCCTCATGCTTTTCTGGCTCGCTCATATAGAGCCTGCCTCTTATCCGAATAATTGTTGAATTCATACGTTGAATTCATACGCTAGACAGCCACCTAGCCTGAAGCGTCAATGGCTTAGCATGCCTAAAAATTCCTCAAGCTGAAGCTTCTAGAGTTAGGTAGACGGAGCAATTTAATGAGCTAGATGGATACTTATTTAGCTTGGTTTGTCGTTAGCAAGCTAGTTAGTTAGTTAGATCCAATAGTATGATATTTAGTCAACAAGTGAGCATTTACAGTATTAGGTTAGTAAGTCAGCTAGGTAATTAAGTTGGTATTTGTTTAGCCTTCCAGTGAACTAGCCAGAGCTAAATTGAAACCTAATTATTTAACAAGGTAGCTAGCTAGTCATGTATGAAAAAAAGTTAGCTTGCTGGCTAATTTATGAGCTAGAAAGCATTATATCAGTCTACCAGGGGGGAGGGGGGTTGTGAGTCATTTAGCCTCCGAGTCTATTCAACATTTTGAATGGATTTCGACTTACGACCATTTCAACTTACGGAACTCGGTCGTAAGTTGGCTGTTACCTGTATATTACTTATCCGGTTATTTAGCGAGCTAGCTAGCCGATCAGTTAATTAGTCAGACACCAAGTTAGTTCATTGGCTAATACAAAACGGATTATCAACCGTGAAAGAAATAATTTTCTTTTAACATGGGAAATCTGTTAAGACATTAGCTAGCGTGTGTTTTAGCATTTTATGGAATACTAGTTTGGGGACAGATGTCAATGAAAAAAAAATCCTCTGCATGCACAGCGCGCATTACTTTTAACGGACTGATTCTGTGAGTTGTTCCTGATCCCCTCTCAAGCGGGGTCAAGCATGAGCAAAATCAACCATAAAGACCTTCAGAGGCCTTCGCAGCATGACCACTTGTTTTTTTTTTTTTCTCTCTCTTCTCTCAAGCCAAGAGTTCGAGCGCCAGCCCCATCCGGCCGTTTTAGTCCGCTCTCGTTCATAGCGACGGCGGGCGTTATCAGCCGTGGCCAAGCTTGGCTGTAAGGGACGAGAAGAGTGGATGACTGATAAGCGGAGCGATGGAGGCAAGGGTGGGGGGGGTGCGGGGAGATGAGAGGATAAATAGATAATGGAAGTGAGATGTCGAGATAGTGAAGATGGCGGAGAGATTTTTTGTCCTCTGTGCGGATGCCTGTTGAGGATTCCAATACGCTAATAGTTAAAAAGACCCATCGAGACGAGATGCAAAACTCTCAAGACTGACCTTGGAAGAATGGTAATAGGTTACGTGGAAAAATAGAATATAGGCTTTCCCCCCTTGTATCGCGGTTCAAAGTAACTCGCTAGCTTTCTATCTATTTGAGTTACTTCCGGATTTAGTGAACGCCTGCGTGTGTGGCTGCCGCTGCTCACCCACAGAGAAACTTATCCTGTGACTGAAAAGTGACATTGAGTGTTTTGAAAGGCGCTTGGAAATCAAATGTATTATTATTATTTTCTTCAATTCTTCAATTATTATTATGAACCATACACACACACACACACACACACACACACACACACACACACACACACACACACAGACGTCAGTAAATTTGGTGATTTAGCTGGCGTATTTGGTTTGTTAGCAAGCTAGGCCTTTATTGGGTGGACGGGTTATGTAGCTCAACAGATTGATAGGGAGGTAGACAGACAGGTATATACTAGCATATACACAGATAGCAAGGTAACTAGATAGCTAGGTAGCTAGGCAGCTAGATATCTAGCTAGATAGCTAGCTCGGTAGCTCGATAGATAGGTAGATCGATAGAGAAAGAGAGCTAGCAGGCTCGCGAGCTAGGTAGCAAGCAAGCGAGCGAATTAGCTAGATAGCTTGCTAGCTCTCTCTCTCTCTCTCTCGCTCGATAGATAGATAAATTGATAGATAAATAGATAGATATGTAGATACATAGATAGCTACATAGATACAGTAGATAAATAGATAGATATCCAGATAGGTAGATAGTTACATAGCTACATAGCTAGATAGGTAGATAGCTAGATTGATACACACACGTTTTAATGGAATTTTGCGGTACAATGAACAGTTCCATGGAATCGTAACCTTACTAATGTTCTCATTCTAATAATCCAAGGATCAACAATTTCAGCAATCATTTTCTTTTTGTTTTGAAGGCTACGCTGCTTACATTAGCATAAGCATCCAAATCACCTGCCGGCAGCTGTAACTAATACATGCGGCGGTATTGGTTAATCAGTTCCCGCAATGGCGCACATCGGATGGAGCTGGTGTTCTCATTTGCGACGTCACCAACACTCCCTTCACGGAGTGCATCGGATGATACGAACTTATTAAGAGGGAAGCCATTGGATGCATTCCGACGAGCATCGGGGGATGAGAGGTGTTTTGTTTTTGTTTTTTTGAGAGAGAGAGAGCTGAGGCGCCTGGGCGATTTAGCGCGCTGTGATTGCTAGCGCCGCCGGTGAGGAACTGATCTTGTAGTCAAGCTTCTTGATCTGGAGCAGTCACCCAAACGTGACACCGGGCTAGCATAGGTCGCAATACAGTGGGAGACACTGTCACTTGGAGTGTCTATCCAAATTGTTTTTTTAGATTAGGTTTGATTAGATTATAGTGGATTAGATTGGATCCAATTGGATCCGATCTGATCCAATCTGATCCAATTCACCAGTGGATCAGAAACGCCATGGTGGAATGTGCACAATTGCCATAAGATACATGTTAAAAGCAAACACGAAGCTAATAGCATCCTTTGACGAAAAGAGATTGTCTCGCATCTCCTGTCCCACGTAAATCCGCTTCAATTGCAAGCCGCGACAGTTTCACATATGCATCGGTGTTCCGTGAATGCCTTCTAAATAGATGTTCGATCAGACACTGTGGACGAAGGCTCAGACCCAGAAAGATTGACTTTACTGCCAGCAGGAGACGCAGCTATTCATGACAGACGTCTGAATTCAGAAGCCATCTGCCAAGCTATTTATTGAGAGTATATGCAAATGAAAGTGATACATTAGTAAAACGTAGTTTTCTTGATTAGAATACCACACCTCTTGAGTTCAAAGCACGAACAGCTGTCAGCAATAAAACATTGTCTTTTCCATGAACTGATAAATTTGTAACCTGGCGAATGAGCTCTTCCTGTGAAGGAGTTTCAAGTCGTAAATTGCTTCGCTGATAAATGAGTTTCCCAAGTCTTAAATTCTGTCCAAGGCCAGATCTCCTAGCTGAAGATGACAGTTTAACAAGCTATGTCTAATGACCTCAGATTGACCCGAGGTTGTCTGTGTTTCAATTGTGTATTCGAGTCACACACGTTGACTAAGCATATAACAGCATGAAACTTTTAAAGATGAAAACTTCTTATTCTGTCTAATCTACATCACTAGTTCACCTTTTTTAAAATTAGCCAACGTTATGTGTGTGTCATTGGAGATTTCCCCCAAACGGCAAATAAAACACATTTTGATCGCGCGGGGTTGTTAAAGGTCTCTCGAGCGTCATGTTTTTTTTCTTAATGAGCAGTCACGTTGCGCTTTCTGTAAACTTTGGCATATTTTCATTTGGGCTGAAGTGAAGCACTTCTAAAAGCTCATCATGCCATGACGCTCCCTGCTGGGAGTTTGGAAATGGGCTCCATGTGCCATTCGCAACTCTTGCCGTCAGTGTCAAAGCACACGCTCAATTGGGAAGAGCTATTTGACTCATTCAGGCCAAATGCTGCAAATGGTCGACTTGGGTAACGCAATTACAACGCTGGATCACACTTAGCCAAAATTAGCTCTTTTTTTTTTGCTGTATTTTTGTCGTCGAGACATTCTGAGGATTAAATTGAACAAACATTTTTATTTTATTTTTTTTTACGCTGGATGACAATCTGGTGAATCATTGAATGCATTTGTCATCAAGCCTGAAGGTGTTTGGCTGCGATTTCAATCTGCTAAAACATAAAAAAAAAATGTTGACGCTGACGCATACAGTGATACCTTGGCTTACGAACTTAATTGGTTCACAGAGTGTCTAAGGCGAAAAGTGTGTATCCCAAAAATTAATTTCCCATAGGAAACCACTAATATGAGAATAATCCGTTCCCAGGTCCCCATAAAACATGATTTTCTACTAAATAAGCCGTAAAACTACACAAAATATACCTTATTTTACGTATAATAAATGTGCTATGGTATTATAATTGAAGAAATAAACTGTACTGTATAATAAAGTCGTTTTATTTATCTTTGTGATGGTCATTAATTGCTTGATGGAATGGTGTGGCCGGTTTCATCAGCATTAAACACTTGATGAGGAACATACACTTCTTCTTTCACCATCTTGAGGAATGATCCTTGCAGGTGCTTTCTATGCGATAATTTTACCTGGTTCCTCATCAATTGTGTTCTGTTTAGCTGGCTTGATCGATTTTTGCATCAAGTGTACAGATGGCTTGTGCGGGTTATTTGTGGAGGCTGATTGATGGGATATTTTAACCTTGCAGTCCACACTCTGCCTTTGAATTATCAACTTTGAAACGAGTCCAAATTTCACTGTTTTATATCCATTTTATCACTCTCTCTCTCTTTTGTCTGCCGGTCTATTTAACGTTTAAACCACCTCCCCTCACTGCTGCCTTCTTGACCAATCACGTGGCTTTAACCGAAAACTGGGGTCGGGGAATAGAGGACAAAAAAATGTCAGCTGCCATTTTTTTTTTTTTTGGAGAATGGCTTCACTCTCTCTCTGTCTGAAACCCCCACCCCCTCACTGTTGCGTTCTTGACCAATCACGTGGGTTTAACCGACGACCGGGGGCGGGGAATAGAGGACCAAAACAAGCCGGCTGCCATTTTCTTGTTAGGAAAACGGGCTCGTTCGCGAACGACACATTGGCGGCCCCGTGTGTATCCCAAAAAAATAGTTTGTATGCCAAGGTAAAATTTTCATACATTTAATGTTCGTAAACCGAAACGTTCGTAAGCCAGTGGGGTTAGTAAACCAAGGTATCACTGTATTTCGAGAAAATAAATAATTTCAGATGAGTGTATGAATTCCCCCCCGCCCACTTTTTTTCCCATCGGGATTCATCACCTCTGTGTCAGATCAGGTGGAGCGTCTTCCGTTTCGATTAAACTTTGCCTGCCGCCGGATGACATTCCGTGAGAGGGGAGCTGATATTTTCACACACGTAATTGCAGGCATAGGTCAGTGAAATAGAAAAGACACCTGCTACACGTTTCGGGCTAACTGGGCAGCGCGATTATTCGGACTATCGGCCATTGAATTTGGCGATGTTATGTTATCATAGTTCATGTTAGGTTATTTTCCGAGGGGGTGGGAAATAATGAAGTAGATCTACAAATACTTGAGGGTTGAATTTGTTCTTTGACCGAAATCAAATAATCTTTTCGCATTGAAATGAATGGAAAGTCCATTAATTCGTTCCGGCTTTCTTTGAAAAACACCAAATTGTATGTCATCGGATGTGTTTTTTTTAATTAGAAAAACAAATCCGTATAATACTTTGATATCTATGTATATGTTTTCAAAGTATTCCATAATAATTTAATCCTAGCATCAAGATTAATGAATGTTATACATGACTTGACCAGAGGGGCCAGTCTCCTATTCCTATATACAGGTACCATCCGACTTACGAGCGGGTTCCGTTCCGACAAAATGGTCGTAAGTCAAAATCCATTCAAAATGGCCAACGCAAGGGTTATACTACAGGATAGCAGACTGCGTCAATCTGTTGTTTTTAAGCAACTTTTTCTATTGAATACTATTAGATACCAAACTGTTTGCAGTTTATTTATACATTTTATACCTTTAAGGTCATTTTTATAATTTTATATTTTATATTAAAAATTCTTATTACTTTATATACCAAACTGTTTACAGTTTATTTATAAATTTTATACCTTTTAGTGTCGTTTTTATCATTTTATATACTGAGTGTAGTCACACGGTAGATTGCTGTGCGAGAGTGAGATGCTGGCTGGCTGGCTGGCTGGCCAAAATTGCAGTTCGTGTTGCTGGGCTGCTAGCGCGTTGCGGTGCCAGGCGTATTTAAAAAAATAGGGTCTGGCGGTCATGGTCTAAGTACGGGTGGTTGTAAGTCAAGGCTGAAATTTTTAGTCATATGCAAAACACCAATAAAAATGACTTCAAGTGCCACAAAATGAGCTCGGAACTGGGCAGATTCGGAAAGTCCCGCCCCCTTGTTCGTGATGTCACGCCAGGATACTCCTTCACAAACTGTCTTGCTTGGGAATCAAAACAATAGCTTCAGAGAATTCAGATTCAGAGATGATGCTTTCTTGTGACTCATCCAGTTATGAATATGATTCAAATAGTTCTGAAGAGGAAAGCATAAATGTTTGCCATCGATGAAAGAAGTCATTCCGTCTTATTTTGAGCCGTCTGGACTCCAATGTAGCGCCCAGAAAATGCACAAGATGGCGCCCAAGCTCCGTTGGAAATGGGCTGATTTGTCAGCTGGGAATTTGTGTCAACTAGTATCAAATAGTAGTCTTGGTGCAACACACAAGGATTCACCATCTCGTTATTTATGTGTTTTCCTTCTAACTTCACCATCAACGCGGATCAACAAAGTTTTCAGACCAAACAAAGTACTCAAAATGCATTGTGTGTCGCTTTCTCGATCAGGGAACGTTCCTGACGTGACGTCACCTCGGGAATCGTCACCAACTCAAAAACAAGACTTCCTGGATATTCAGCGCGAGTCTTAAAAGGTAAAATATAGCGATATGCGGTGGAATCTTTGTAAAATGCGCTCAGTCGAAGTCATTTTACAAATTATGGACGCAACTTGTCCGGAGGTGTCGATTGTCCAACGTAGACCCCCGATCGGTACATCATAAACATAATATACATTCCAATCCCGAATCTGTCAAACTGACCACGGTGGTGAGTGTTAATCCATGTAAATGGCTGCCGATTAGTCAAGCGGGGTCATTAAAAGCCCTTCCTGTTCCCGATTGGCTTTATTGATCTTGCTGTAAAGGGCAAATTTGATACAAAACATGTGGACACGTCACATCAATGTGCTCTCCAGCTCTCGTTTGGCTTCCACTGGTGCCGCCGCCATCCAGCCACAAAAAAATGCAATATATGCATTGCCATGCTCATTTTGATGACTACACTTTTAATTAATCCACATCGAAAACAAGACAGACTCAATCCTAATTTGGCAACGTGCTTTCATGTTTTTGGCAATGTTGGGAATCAAAAGCGAGTTGATGTGTTTAAATGCCTCTCTTAATGGCAACCCAGCTGAGTCTTGATACCGCGTTATCCCTCGCGGAGAACCCGATTTATTTATTTATGTATGTATGTATGTATGTATGTATGTATGTATGTATTTATTTATTTATTTATGCATTATTTATTTATTCATTATTTATGCATTATTCATGCATTATTTGTTTATTTATTTATTTATTTATTTATTTATTTTATGCATTGTTTATTTTATGCATTATTTATTTTATGCATTATTTATTTATTTATTGTTTGTTTAATTCAAATCACATGTTCAAATTTGTACTTGTGTCATTCAAAAAAAAGCTGCTTCTAGTCGTTTGCTTACCAAATGCCACCTAAAAAAATAAGCATAAATACAAAGCCATCTCTCAACTCTTGGAAATCCACCAAAACAATATTTGGAACTGCTTTTTGAAAAAATCCCGACAGAAAGACAATCAATCAACTCCTCTCCAAATTGTACTAGCACGGCGCAGATGGCAATGGCCAAATGTTGTTTTCTCCATGTGTGACCATGAAATCAAACTAATGACCAAGACGAAGCAAATGAGGAAATCCACCTTATTGGCTTTCTTCTTTGGCCTGAGGCCCGTCCACTGCTCTACATGAGAGACGAATAAATAAACACATCTCTGACAGCGTCGATACAAAAGCAAGCACTCTTTATGTTCAAGTGGTGAGTACGTGGGCCGAGCTATTCCGAGTTCTTCCACAAGCCCCGGAAAATACATCATCTCAATACATTGCACATGAGAGCGCAGCATCACAGAGAAATGCTGCTTCACCAAGTACGCTCGGAACTATGGACTCGATAAAATTGCCCCAAAAAATTGCCGGATTTGAGATTTCAACATATTCTAGTTGCCCTTCAATAATTCAGGACCTAAAGCACAGGTGTCCAAGTCAAGGCCCGGGGGCCAAATCTGGCCCGCCACGTCATTTTATTCGGTCCGCCAAAGCAAATCAAACTTTAGCAAAGATTCCATGATCTTTGCTCATGTCTAAGGTTGGAAATTGAAGCAAAAAGTTGATCTAAATTATTAAAACGGATGGCTACACAGACGCTCCCCTACTTATGAACATTTGAGTTACGAATAACGGTACATACGAACATTTTTGTAGTAACATATGTTGTATTATCCGCTGTTGTGCATGTACATATCTTTATACAGCATATATTGACAAAACGCCTCACGCTCAATGTTTAATACTCGATGGGGTTTAATTAAAGATGGAGACGCTGTTCCCGGTTTTGTCTTGTTAGGAGAAAATGATTCTGTTTTTCCATCTCTGCTTTTTTTTTTTAAACGTGTCGATAGCAATCAAAGCAGAGCTTCTATTCGCAGCTTGTTCATTTGGCGGCGGCGGCGCTGCGTCGTGAATCATTCACCGTCCTTCTCCTCGACTTTCTTTCAAGTGCTTCTCAGCTTTGTGTTAAAGAAAAGAAGGAAAAAAAATAAATAAAATATCATGACGAGTGAAACTCAAAGCTCATTATCTACTGACATTTAAAGGACAACCGACACCATTTTTTTTGTTTCCTAACTGACATCAGAAAAACGTTTTATAGCATCTAAAATAGCCAAAACACATCAGGTTGATATTTTGAGTCAAATGCAAAACACCAATAAAAAAAAAAGTGTCCCAAAACCGCCACAAAATGAGCTCGGAAATGGCGAGATTCAGGAAGTCCCGCCCCCTTGTTCGTGACGTCACGCCAGGATACTCCTTCACAAACTGCCTTGCTCCAGAATCAAAACAATGCCTTCAGAGACTTCAGATTGGGAGAAGATGCTTGTTACTCATCCAGTTATGAATATGATTCAAATAGTTTTGAAGAGGAAAGCATCAATGTTTGCAATCGTCCTCCCGTATCAATTCGAGCCATCTGGATTCCAATGTAGCACCCAGAAAGTGCAAAAGATGGCGCCAAAGCTCCATTGGAAATGGCTGATTTGTCCGCTGGGAATTTGTGTCAACTAGTATCAAATAGTAGTCTTGGTGCAACACACAATGATTCACCATTGCGTTATTTATGTGTTTTCCTTCTTAGCGTGGTTGAAAATGGGATTTTGATTTTTCAATATGGCAAATTGGATGTGTTTGGTAACTATGTAAAATATGTCACATGATGGCGGGTGGTTAAAACCGTCATTCAATAGACCCTCGTCATTACTGACGACAGACAACTATTTCTAATCCTGTCTTTCATACTGTTTGTCTCGCTAGCTATCTTGCTAGCTATGCATTAGCTGTCTGGCTAGCTCGCTATCTGTCTGTTAGCTATCTATTGGCTATGTAATGTAGTAGAGTTTTGAAAGGCGCTTAAAAATGACATTATTATTAGTATCTAGCAAGCTAGCTATAATTTAGTTATATATTAGCTATCTAGCTTCTGATCTTCTGGGACCTTCTTTGAGGACACTTCCCCAGATTGGGTGGACGATTTCAACGTGACTGGAAGTCGCAAGTGGACAGAAAGACCTCGACGATGCCATTTGCACAAAGCCTTGCGCGGACGCATGCTAACTTCCTCTAGATTTCCCGCTGCCGCGTGGCCCCTTTTCCATTGATCACGTCCGGCAGTTACTTGGAAAGCGAGGCATGAGCCCGAGCCGGAATGCTGACCAGCGGCTAGCATTTAACGCCTTTCATCACTTGACATCGACCGCTAGCATTGAATGGTTCTTGCTTGTCTTTCCTCTGGCCGAATTGGACATCAAATATGTACGAATACAAAGTCAACAAAGTCCCTTTAGTTGATATTTATGTAATTATTTTACTATTTATTTATTTATTTATTTGTCCACCCACTTATTTATTAAGGCCCTCGACATTATATTTTGGATAAATTTCACTTGCCAAACTGCTCACCGAGTTTCAATCTCTCCAAAAGGGGTGGATGAAATGATACATTTTGTTTGACTTGGCTTTCCTTATGTAACAAGCAACGGCGCATTCTCCAGCAGGAGGACGAAGACGAGGAAGAGGAAGAACAGTCAAAGTCATTTATCAGCGCGAAGGTGGCGCGCATCTGAGGCGCAACGACGCGATCTCGCGGCCGCTCGGCGGCAAAGGTCAGCGGCGAACTAAATGTCATCTGGGCTGAATGGACAGGAGCAGCCGGAATGGGGAAATAAACATACGACAGGTATCGACCGCAAGGTGTTCCGGCGGGTGGGCCGCCCCCGTGCTCCTCCGCCGGTATTGCTCAATGACACGGCAAAATGGAGACGTTCGCATTACACGCGCAAGTCGACGACGAAATAAATAAAGCGGCAAAGAAAAAGCGTCATGGCGGCCGGCCGTATAAATAGTCCATTCTCTGATTTCCCCGTGGGCTGTATCAAGCTCCCTCTTTTGTATGCTAAAGCAGTGCATTAGAAACATTGATCTGGGGGCCCCCCGCACCCACTCCGACAGTAGATGTAGCGGCGCCTTGAGGCTCGAATGCAAAGCAGAAGGCTGCAAGAGACAAGACGGAGAGGCAAAGATGCTCAGAGATTCCATTAAAAAGGGCGAGCGACTACATTTTCGGGTGAGGGCCAAAGCCATGATTAAGGACACCCGCGGAATTAACGGGACAAAACATAACAAACAAACAAACAAACAGAAATGAATAAAGATATATATAAATACAGCAATCAATCAATCAATCAATCAATAAATATGCAAATAAATAAACATGCAGAAAAATATCCAAATAAATGGGCGGATACATAAAATAAATAAATGGAGGGATGAATGAAGAAATAAATAAATAAATGGGTGGATGAATTAAAAATAAACAAAGAAATAAATAAATGGGTGGATACGCAAATAAATAAATAATCAAATAAATTGGTGGCTAAATAAAAAAAATAAAATAAAATAAATAAATAAATAAATGGGCGGATAAATGAACAAATAAATGCAAAACAAATACATAAATAAATAAACAAATGAATAAATACATGCGTGGATAAATAAATAAATAAATAAATAAATAACTATAAATAAATAAATAGGTGGATACATAAACAAATAATTAAATAAATGGGCTGATAAATAAATAAATAAATGGGTGGATAAATAAACAAACAACTAATAAATAAATAAATAAATAACTACATAAATAAATAGGTGGATACATAAACAAATAAATAAAAAATAAATAATTAAATAAATGGGCTGATAAATAAATAAATAAATAAATAAATGGGTGGATAAATAAACAACTAATAAATAAATAAATAATAATAATAATAATAATCAATTTCATTTATAAGCGCCTTTCAATACTCTCAAGGACACTTTACAGTCACAGGATATTTTTTTTCTGCGGGTGAGCAGCGGCAGCCACACGCGCCAGCGTTCACTCAACCCGGAACTAACTCAAATTGATAGAAAGCTAGCGAGCTAGCTAATATAAATAAATAAATAAATAAATAAATAAATAAATAAATAAATAAGAATGGTAGGGTGCCGGAAACATCTCTGAAGACTAAAATAATAATTGTATAAATGGATTTGGGGCTGTCAAATTTCAGGTACATTTTGCATGAGAGCTGACACGCCCCCCCCCCCCCCCCCCCCCCCCATCTGTCATTTGACCAAAAATAAAAATGAAGGTCTGACTTGTCATTTGCGGAACGACATTGGATACGACTTCAAATTCCAACCGAATAAACAACAACAACAAAGAATGGAAAGATGAGCCCACAAACGAACAACCAATTACGAATCTAATGAGGACATTTTGGGCACTCTCCTCCACCTGCGGCCAAATCTTCTCGGGCGATATTGCTCCATTCAAGTCTGCCACGTGGTCAGTCATACAAATCACAGCGAGAGTGACGTGAGACGTGAGACGTGACACGTGAGACGTGAGACGCGAGACGTGAGACGTGAGACGTGAGACGCTCCCCATCTGTTGCTGCTCGCGGCTCACTATCTCACTTGTTTCTGATTCCAACTGACTGAAATAGACGGCCTGGAAAAGAAAATCTGCGCTTTCACCATATCTTCTCCACAAAATGCTCGTCTGCGTTCTACTTGTCAATAATGTATGCGGTGCGGAACCCGATATGACCAAAAAATGGAGTTTAGTCCATAACCGATGACCAAACACAATTAGTAAAATGACTTGAAATGACTTCTACTGAGCGTATTTGACAAAGATTCCAGCGCATATCGCTACATTTGACCTTTTAAGACTCGCACTGAATATTCAGGAAGTTCCCTATCCTTTTCAAATTCCTGACCGACAACTCCCTAAAACAAGAAACAGATGCCGCACCACAAGTATTCCAATTTACCTTCTCCGTATACACCAATACAAAAATGGCGGCGACCAAAATTGCGGCGAAAATCGCCGCAATTTATCAAAATTAACGGCGATCCGTCACACGCGATTTGTGACGGCGATGGCGACCATTACCCACGTTCCCCGGCGCACCCACGCGAGCACTTGTCAAAAGGTTTAATATGAACAGATCCAACCTTCCAAATGATTTCGGGCCTTGCGGATGCCAGAAAAAAAAAACACGAAAGTGGCGCGAAAACCGACTCTTGAGGGGCCTGCGAAGTTTCTCACGACTCTTATTGACACACATGAGCTGACATATCCCGTTACACAACACACTGTTTCTCACAAACGCACATTTTTGGCATGCGTGGAGCCATTTTCTTTCACTTTTAGCTCAGCGGTCTGAGCACAATGTTGACTCGGCAAAGATGGCTTGTCACTGTTTGATTGTTTGCGGATTAGGACGACGCAAATTGAATTTTGGCGATTGTAATGTGACATCACATGGAAGGGCAGTAAGGACAAAGGAGTGCGATTCTTTTTTTGTTCATACGGTGCGCCAGGTGCTTTTGGTGAAATTCGGTCATGTTTATTATTGATGGCTTGCAGTTTTGATGTAAAAATAAGGTCTGGAGGTCGCGGTCGTAAGTATGGGTGGTCGTAAATCGGGCCGGTCGTAAATCGGATGTTACCCGGATAATTGTGTCCAAAATCTGCACGAAAAATGAACCCGGAAGTGGCCACTTTCAGAAGGTCCCGCCCCCTTCTTCGTGGTGTCACCAGAATCAAAACAATGGCTTCAGATTCGGAGAAGATACTTTCTTGTTACTCATCCAGTTATGAATATGATTCAAATAGTTCTGAAGAGGAAAGCATACGTGTTTGCAATCGATTAAAGAATTTATTCCGTGTCATTTTGAGGCATCAGGGGTGTGAAATGTCGCACCCAAAAAAGGCAGAAAATGGGGACAAAACCGTGTAAGGAATTAATCAGCCCGTTTCCACAGGCTGATTAATTCCTTACATGGAGCTTTGTCGCCCTCTTCTGCCTCTTTTTGGTGCAACACGACGTTTTCAGACCAAACAAGTAAAGAAAAATGCTTTGACGTGATGGAAGGACCGCTACAATGTGTCCTTTTCTCGGTCAGGGGCGTTCCCTCTGTGACATCATGTCAGGCATCGTCATCAACTCAAAAACAAGACTTCCGGAATATTCAGCGCGAGTCTTAAAAGGTACAATCTAGCTATATGCGGTGAAATCTTTGTCAAATCCGCTCAGTCGAAGTCATTTGAAGCCATTTTATAAATTATGGCCACAACTTGTCCGGAGGTTGTCCTTTAAATTGTAGTAACATGGATCATAGATATCCTTTCAACCCCCAACCTTCCGTTATATGAATATATACGTATATAGTTTCTCCTTTAATGCCGGCAAATCGCACTTGGGAAATTGCCGCCTTTCCTCCTGACCACTTGAAAGCGTGGCACAACATGTCCGGAGACGTCGGTTGTCCTTTCAAGCTTCACTTACAGTTTGCTGCAGTTCAGAAGTCTTTGGAGTGCACTCTGCGGACGCAGGCCGTAGAAGGCCATCGCTTCCCCCGTTTGGCATCAATAGTTGGAAGCACAACGTCGATAAACGGGAGTCAAAGTACCTCCGGCCAAGTCTCCTTGAGTTCAACTTGACTTGACTTAATGATGGCAAACGGCACCCGATGGTCTACTCGCAAGAAAGAGGATGAGAGGAAGTGTTTTAAGTACAGCTGACTGGAGAGGGGTTATTTTTCTTCTTCTTCTTCTTCTTCTTCTTCTTCTCCCAAAGAGCTTTAAATGCCGCCGCCATCTTGTCATCTGAGTCGACAGAGTAAGTCTGGACAATCGCCGGCGTGAAAGAGGATGCAGAATGCAAAAAAAAAAAAAAAAGATCTTTGGAATGACTCGGATAGAAGTTGTTCGGTTTTCGGGAAATTGCATTGGCGGGGGGAGTGGGGATTTTAGACGCCATTTTGGGTGATGATGATATTGCCTTTTGATTTGATAGGAGCCTTTTTACTTTGGCCTACATTTCTCTCCTCAAAAATGTTTTTGATTTAAAAAAATATTTTAATAAATAAGAAAAATAAATACTAAAAACAAACAAATAAATGAATACATAAATACGTAAATCGATAAATAATAATAAAATAGTACAATATTTAAATAAACAAGCGAATAAATAAATGAATAAATAGTAAAATTACATAAATACGCGAATGAATAAATAAATTAGCAAATGAATAAATAAAGAAATAGTAAAATAATTAAATATACATGTGAATAAATAAATAAATAATAATAAAATAGTAAAATAATCGCATAAATATGTGAATAAATAAATATATAAATAAGCGAATAAATAAATAAATACATAATAAAAAAGTAAAATAATTACATGAACCAGTGAATAAATAAATAAATAAATAAATAAATAAATAAAGGGGTCTTGAGACAAAATATTCACATTTTAGGTTGGTTGCAATAGGAAAATGATGGTGATGGGTGGGGGAGGCGGGTAAATTATATCATTTTCAAAATCATTAAACTGTAGTCTGCATATGTAGCATGTGACCTATCGCGGTCATCTGGGATAGGCTATGATTTTTTTTACGTTTTGTTTTTTAACCCTGATGTGGATAAGCCGTATAAAAAAATATATATCGGGATGTAAAGATGTTCCAGTGGTGGAGTTTTATACGTCTGGTAGGAAGGAAAATTGTGGGGGGGGGTGCGTTCAAAAGCGTTCAAAAACAGCATCAGTCAACTGCGGTACACTTGAGTCGCAACGGGACGGCGGCCGGATACGCAGCGCAATCATGGAGAAGTCACATGTTAAGCCCCCACAAACCCCCACTGAAAAAAAAAAACCACGATCCTCATCCAGACCCCAAACGGTCAATCGGTTGTCACGGGAACGTCGAGCGTGTTCAGAAGAATCTTAAAAAATGTATTTGAGACGACGTGTTTGAATTCAGTTAGCTTGGACGGTTATCCGTGGTTTAAGCCTGTCAAGGTCGTTGGGGAAATGACCCCGCGCGAGTGTGTGTGTTTTGCGGATTAGCAAAGTTCATGACCTCCGTGGGGGCTTCGAAGACAAAGGCCTCATTATCCGGCACGGGAACAAGCCCCCTCCAACCAGCGCTAGCTTGGTTGATGGTGCTTTACTCCTCCCTATTAGCAATGTGTGGATACAAACATGTTAAGTCTCACGATTTGGTCGGGAGACTCCCGCTTTTGACCACCACACGCACTTTATAAAGCAACTATTGGCACAATACAGACAGTTCATTTGTAAGGTGAAAACTAAAGAAAATGTAAAAAACTAAATACAGTTGTATACTAATTGAACATATAAATAAACAATGAATGCTTTTTTGTGCTTGTTTGACTTCTAATGTACACTTTTGTAACATTAGATTAACACGCACAACAGAATCGCGCAAGAACTCGCTATCGAGCAATTTCTCTAGCTAGCAAACTCGCTAGTTAACGAACTTGCGGTCTAGCAAACTCGCTAGCAATCCAGGTAACTCGCTATCTAGAAAACTCGCTAGCTATCCAGTGAACTCGCTATCCAGCAAACTCTCTAGCTAGCGAACTCGCTCGTTAACGAACTCGCTAGTTAATGAACTCGCGATCTAGCAAACTCGCGAGCTATCCAGCGAACTCGCTATCCAGCAAACACGCTAGCTATCTAGCAAACTGGCTAGCTAACGAACTACCTATCTCTCTCTAGCTCGCTAGCTCGATAGATCAATAGATAGCAAAATAGCTAGATAGCTAAATAGCTAATTAGATCGCTAGATGACTAGCTAGGTAGAAAACTATGTCTAGCGAACTAGCTTTCCCTCTGTCTCTAGCTTGCTAGCTCGCTAGATAAATAGATAGGTAGATAGATATTTATCTACCTGTCTATCTACATACCTACCTAGCTAGCTAGCTAGTTAGCTAGCTAACTATCTATCTAGCTCGCTAGCTAACTATCAAGCTAGCACGCTAGCTAACTATCTAGCTTGCTATTTTTTCTAACTAGCTAACTATCTATCTAGGTAGCTAGCTACCTAGCTCAATAGCAAGAGAGCTAGATATAGTGTCTCCTCCATACTCCTTGCAAGTGTGTTCATTTGATTTCCTGTTCAATCAAGCTGATTAAAGCGCCCGCACGGGAGCGCATCACTCAAGCAGCGAGCTATCTTCAATTTGCCGCACCTAAGCAAAACGAAACAGGTCGTTCACGTGAAAGCTTGCTAACTCATGAAACTGTTAAGCTATTGCGCTTTGATGCACTGCACTTGTGACACGTATGTAAATGATATCGTGAAGCCAATCAATGCTTTACACTTCATAGCGCGAGGAAACACCAGGACGGCAAAGAGAGATGTTTTGTTCTTCTAGCGACGGCGCTAGGCGGGATTTTTCCCGGCAGGCAGGAAATCGTACGTCTCGTTTTGTGCCCTTGAGGCGCAAACCAGCAACGCCGCCCGAGAACGGTCTAATCAGACGATGACGAATCAAGCTCTTGCCTGGATTGTTTGTCATTTGGATAATGCGCCGCAACCTCTCCACGTACGCCCCCTTTTTATCTCCGATGTGATAAAACAACCTGTGTGGGGTGCTTTCTATATACGGGAACATTAAACACAATCGACTAGCATGCATCCCTCCAAGATGGCTGTGATTAACAGAAAAAAAAATAGAAATAAAGGAGGCTAATGATAATCATATGCAGGATAATAAGCCGCCTCAATTGACTTGCTTGATTTGTAACGTAAATCACAATCGGAAAAAGGACATCCTACGATTAGCTGCACCCACAAGCTAGTTCTTTAACCCCTCGCTGACCTACATTTCATTATCTGTCCATCGGTGGAAACCATAAAACCTGCTTACAATGCGACGCATTAGCCGTGTTTGTGTGCATATTTTTTTCCCCCTCATCCCAAAAGCGAATGGGATTCCGAGGGATCAAAGCTAGCGAAAGCCGCGGCGCCAGAAAGGCGTACGAACTGTTGCAATGAGGTTGGCGAGTATTAGCTTGGCTTCACAATGCACAATAATTACTGTTTAAGAGCGGCTGACTCAATAACGTGGACTGTATTGCCCGAGAGCGTGAGAGGCTACTAGCTAAAACAAGCAAGGGCTGCTGAGATTTGCTCTTCTCAAGGTTTAGTTTGAATTTTCAAAATGCCAGGAAAGAAAATGCACAAGCGTTCCTGTTCAGGTTGGGAAAAAAAAGGTACTTAAGATTGAACTGTGGGGAACACCACTGGCAATAAACAATGCTTTGAGTAGGCATATAATTGACAATAAAGAAGTAACTAAAAAAGATGCAATTGTTCAATCATGCTTTGAAATTGGGGTCCTTCTCAATCGCATTTCGGCGGAAAGGAACTATGTGGAAGTCAGTTGAGGTGCATTGTGGCCTCTCGAGGAAATGATGTGTTTTGGGACGGTGAAGGAGCACATTAGCTATTCAGGGATTTGTCTATTCGTGGCACTTCTCGGTCCTAAACTCAGTTGTAAATATTAGCTATCGTTACATTTCATTTATAAGCGCCTTTCAAAACTCTCAAGGACACTTTACAGTCACAGGATATTTTTTTCTGCGGGTGAGCAGCGGCAGCCACACACACCAGCGTTCACTCACTTATAAATAAACAGAAATAAACAACATAATCTACCCTTTCAGCATGTTCATAGATTATTTTAAATATTTTCTTTTCTTTTTTGCCCTGCTCAATGGATATAATGAACATGACCTTCTGGTTGCCAAATAATGAGCCCACCCAGAAGAAATTCGATGCTAGCTGTAAACGTGTCATATCTACTTTGGAAATATGAACATCATATCATCATAACATCTCAGGCAGATGGCAGAAAATATATTTTTTAATGGTAGGTAGAGCCTGCCAAATTGCAAGAACATAAATTAATATAATCAACGCTAATAAGGACGGAACGTGAGCCCACGTTTAACCTGTCGTTAAATGCTACGTTACCTACTTGTAATGCTATATTACATACTTAGTGTATAATGCGATATTAGCTACTTGCTATATCACCTACTTATGATTACAACGTGCAAGACATATTTATTTTAGACGGCAAAGCAAAGTAGTTTGAAGTGATAGATTGTGGTTGCCAAATAGTGAGCCTACATGCCGATTGGCTAAGAGAAAACACAGAATTTAGTGGCCCTATAGTAAATAATACTTAGCAAGTCTTGAATCTGGCCTCAATCAAGCGTCCCGTAATATTTTATGCATTAATATAAAAAGCTCTCCCGCCCACTCCTTAAATATCGATTACATCAAAATGTATTAAATAAATTATTGAATCATGATTGATTCATTGCGATTCATTTCGGTGTGCGTGACAGGGGAGTGATCGGAGGGGTCTAATTCCTGAACAAAAACATAAATGATAAAAACAGACAGGCAGATGACAGTGAGAAAGTTACAGCTTTGATAGTTCAAAAGCAGAGTGTAGACTGCAAGGTTAAAATATCCCATCAATCAGGATCAACAAACAACCCGCACAAGCCATCTGTACATTTGATGCAAAAGGCTATCAACCCAGCTAGACAAAACACAATTGATGAGGAACTAGATAAAATGATCGCAGAGAAAGCACCGACAAGGGATCATTCCTCAAGATGATGAAAGAAGGCCACTCCATTCCATCAAGCCATCAACAACCATCACAAAGGTAAATAAAACGACTTTATTATATAGTACAGTTTATTTATTTAGTTAGAATACCACCTAACATTTATTATACATAAAATAAGGTATATTTTGTGTAGTTTTAATGCTTGGAAAATTTGAAAATGAGGTTTTATGGGGACCTGGGAACGGATTATTGTCATTTTAATGGTTTCCTATGTGAAATTAATTTTTGGCATACACACTTTTTGCCTTACACACTCTTTCTGGGACCCAATTAAGTTCGTAAACCAAGGTATCACTGTAATCCGTTCCCATGTCCCGCTTGAATGGGATCAGTCACGTTTAATACCCTCCCGACCCCCCACCCCCATTTCTAAATGATCTCACCTCCCTCACCTGCTTGCAGCTGTAAGCATCAAAAAGAAAAAAAAGGATGCCTCTCTCTCTCTCTCTCTCTCTCTCTCTCTCAAATCATTTTCAGACCCCCCCCCTCCAGTTGAGCCCCCCCCCCCCCCCTTTTTTTTACGGATTTGCACAATTAACGCGGCCCTCTTTGAAGTCCTTTTGTTACAATACATGTAGGTTACCATCCAGATAAGATTGCAGCCGAGCATGAATAATTGCGACATAATAGCTCGTGTGTTCAGGCCGTCTTTTCATTTTTTTTATTATTATTTTTTTTTTATTCCAATAGATTTGATGAAACTTTTTACTGTGTATATTTTTCCACGTACTTCCAGAACCGCCTTATAGTGTGACATATTTGAAAACCTTTTCCACACATAAGGCGCACCGCATTATAAGGCGCACCTCCAATGAATCACATATTTGAAAACATTGTCCATACATAAGGCGCACCGCATCATGGGGCGCATGGTCAGCATGACTGTTATAGGTTGTTACCACTCTATATGTACTCGTCTGGATCAAGTATTAATACATCCATTTGCTAAAGATAGTTTTTAAATTCCCAATATAACAAAAACAAGATGCTGTAAAATCGTCACCCGTATCGCCCCGTTGGTCCTTCTTTTTCTGTGCCTTTTGGATGTGTTGTGTCTCTTCCGTTTCATTGCACTCCGTGGTTCAAGAACAATATGGCTATCCCAATTCTGATTTTGAGCAGTTTAGCCACAGTGATTAGCATAATTCATGTATACTTCCAGTGGCTGGTTATTTCAAAATAAGACGTCAATTTCTTGTACTTTTAGACTCTCCACTTTAAAATCGTCTAGGTGTTTATCGTCAAAATAAAACATTTTTTCCCAACCTTGCACGTGTTCCCCCAAGTTGCCAAGGGAACAGCAAAGTGAGCATTTGCTTTCCTCCAGCTTGGCCACAAGCTCTCTCGGTTCACGATGTTCTCCACGTCCACATTTTGCAACCTGACTTTTCAAATTAAAAACCGGAATGGAAAAACAGAACAAAAATTGGACTGAGATCCGCTTTTAAAATGAACTAACGTTGAGTGTACCAAAAAAAAATATATGAGGAGGGAGCTTAAAAATAGCATATATGCTGGAAAGGTTCTCTTCCTCTTTTGTTTCCGCTAGTTACAGGTGGACATGAGGTACGCTAGTGCAAATTGTTGTTTCCATGACAACCAACACCGTCATCTGTGGGATTTCTCCCCCAGACTCCCCTCTCTCTCTCTCTCTCTCTCTCTCTCTCTCTCTCTCTCTCTCTCTATATATATATATATATATATATATATGCGAGAGCGCGAGCGCAAGAACGCGAGAGCGTGAGAGCGAGGGAGAGCGAAAGCGAAAGAGCAAGAGAGAGAGAGAGAGAAAACAGTCAATAAAACCACTTTATTTTACAGTACAGTTTATTTATTTAGTTATAATACAATATAACATTTATTATACATAAAATAAGGTATATTTTGTGTAGTTTTAAGGCTTAGAGTGTAGAAAATGATGTTTTATGGGGACCTAGGAACGGATTATTCTCATTTTAATGGTTTCCTATGTGAAAAATGTTTTTGGGATACACACTTTTCGCCTTAAACACTCTGTCTGGGAACCAATTAAGTTCGTAAGCCAAGGTATCACTGTACATAGAAGTAACATGCTTGAGATATCAACAGGGGGTATTAAAGGGTCCCGATCATGACAAAAATACCATTGACTGTTCTGTACACTTAAATTTTGAATGTACAGTAAAGTCTCGTTATATCGATATTCAAGGGAGTCCGAAAAAATATCGATATAACCGGGACTATCGATATATCCGATATCGATATAACGAGACTTTACTGTATTGTTTCAATGCCGTCTGTCTGAATGTGAGTCAATGTGAAACCTGTTGGGGTTTGGGACACCTACTATGACAGAGATCTTCGCAGTAAAAAAAATTAATAATAATAAATAAACTTGACTAAAAGGGAAAAAGATGGCAGAGCGCCATTGAGTATCCTATTCGTCCCCGTCTCATCCTGGTTACGTGGCCTGCCAGGACGTTGCTAGGAGGAAGCCGGAGCTGCCAAAAAAGATTACATCAGCTTGATCGACGCCCCCTGCTGTCTTAAACTAAAGGCGACAACGACAAGCAGATGATGTGAAGCGTCGTTCGACACCTCACGGGCTTCCGACCTCCGACCCTTCTCCGGCGGCAAACTATCATACTTCTCGGTTTGCCCAACTCGGAATCGCTCCTGGACGCACAGTTTAAAGGACAACCGACATCACTTTTTTCTTTCCTAACTGACATCAGAAAAACGTTTTATAGCATCTAAAATAGCCAAAACACAAATTAAAATTAAAATTAAAATTAAAATTACATGTGAGGATGTAAAAAAATAAAATAAAATACAAATAAATTCAATTAATTTAAATTACATTAAATGACATTAAAAGGTGAGGATAAGAAAAATACAAGAACACAAAATTAAATTACATTAAATTACATTACATTACCGGTACATTAAATTAAAGGTAAGGATGTGAAAAATAAAATTAAATTAAATTAAATTAAAGGTGACGATAAGAAAAATAAAATGAAACAAATTTAAATTAAATTACATTAAATTACAGATGAGGATGTGAAAAATAAAGTAACATAATGAAATTACATGTATTTAAATTACGTTAAAGGTGAGGATAAGAAAAATACAATAAAACAAAATAAATCACATTACATTACATTAAAGGTGAAGATGTGAAAAATTAAATTAAATTACTTTACATTACATTAATTAAATTATATTAAATTACATAAATTAAATTAAACCAAATCAAATTAAAGGTACACTCAGGCCAGGAGGTTGTAGTTGATGAAGAGATAAGTGGGCTTTAATTTTTGTATTTTTTTTTTTATTTTTTAATGGAGCATGTTCACCTATTTTAAATGCAAACTGCCTTGGAATCACATTTCCTTCTCTCGAGGGAGCCGCAGATACGAACCTGAATATGAAATTAAATGTAATGCTTCCTTTTTTTCTTTATTGCATTAGGAACTAGGGGCGGATTTATATATATATTTATTTATTTATTGTGGCATAACCCAATTCTGATGATCCTGAGGCACCGTACGCACGCTGGGGAATATACACCCATTCTAATGTCCACCGTGGGACTGCAAGTCATATGCTTTTAATTTCAAAAAGCCCGGCTTTATGCGCTCATATATTCAGTAGATGTTAGTCACGTCAAAAATAACAAAAACAACAGTGAAAAAAAACAAAACATTGTGGCTTATGTCGACCAGGAAATTACCCTCCTCTAATGACCAAACCCGCTCCAAAAGACTCTGGCGGGAGCAATGCGGTGGATAATAGAGCAAAATTTTGGCTTGGTGTGAGGCTACTTCTCGCTTGGCTACATTATTCAAATGCAAAGTGCCTTATGAGAGAGGACATTTCCACCCGAGCGGGATGGAATATTTGTTGGTCTAGCAGCTTTGGAAACCGCTAGCGTTGCTAACGTTTAGGAAACCGGCTAGCCATTAGCTTGTCGTGACACCCGTCAATAGAAAGGGCAGATGGAGATTGTGTATGAAATAAACGTAAGTAAAATAACACATATAAGAGTCCATTAACAGCAAATTCTTGATTCATCGATTTGCTTGCATTCATAATGCCATTTTTGCCTTCTTATTATAGTGGAAAAAGCCCTTGATTACCGAAATGTCGCATGGTACAATGTGTTTCTGTGTTGTCTAAGCAACGGTCTCAGGCAATAGAAAAACTAGTTTTAAGGTTCATTTAGTAGACATGACCTGGGAACGGATTGTTCTCATTTTAATGGTTTCTTATGAAAAATAAATGTTTGGCAGACGAACCTTTCGCCTTACACACACTTTCTGGGAACCAATTAAGTTTGTAAGCCGAGCTATCACTGTAGTATATGCAAATTGAAGAGGTTGAAAAACTTCTGTTGATTTGGATGAATGAAAAGCAGCTAGCAGGGGACAGTGAGTGAGGGTATTATCGCCGAGTAAACACGGCAACTTCACTCGGATATCATCAAGAGCCAACTACATCAACAACTATCACAAAGGACCATCTTCAAATTCCTATTCCCTTTCGTTGCCTCAGATCCTCTTCCTCCCTCCACCTCTGTGTGCCCCCCTGCCCGTCTCAACACGATGGGGGACAGAGTTTTCAGCTGCTGTGCCTCTAAACTCTGGAACTCACTTCCTTCCTACATTGATTCTCTTCCCACCTTCAAATCCCATCTCAAAAGCCACCTATTTAAAATTGCATTTTCTGTGTATCTCGTGTTTCTATTTATAATTGTATCTTATGTATTGTATTCTATTTGTAATTCTATTTTATTTATTATAGTATATATGCTTGTCTGTGACTGTAAAGTGTCCTTGAGAGCTTTGAAAGGCGCTTAAAACAAAATGTATTATTACTACTATATAAAGGTAAATAAAACGACTTTATTATATAGTACAGTTTATTTCTTTAATTACAATTCAATAGAACATTTATTATACATACAATAATGTATATTTTGTGTTGTTTTAAGGCTTATTTAGTAGAAAATTATCTTTTATGGGGACCTGGAAATAGATTATTCTCATTTTAATGGTTTCCTATGGGAAATTAGTGTTGGGATGACACACTTTTCGCCTCACATACATTTTTTGGGAACCAATTAAGTTCAAGATGATATACCACTGCATTCTTTCATTCCTTTCATCACTTTGCTGCTGTGAAATGTAAATTTCTCCACCGCGAGACTAATAAAGGCAAATCCATCCATCCATACAGTATAATACATGGTAGGCAGCGGCCCTTTTGTTTGAAACCGTTATTACGAACTCCCGTTATGACATAGAGGCTAGTTTTGTCCCTCGAGATACCTTGTAAATCGTCATAAAGTATTAGTTGAGTTTCGTGAGAAAGTAACAAGTGGCGGTAACGCTGATAGTAGTTCAATAAGTACGTTAGTTCGTGTTGAGATATTTCAAAATGTGTTTATTTATGATGTGGCGTTCCTGGACGTACTGTATTTTTGGGAATCTATTCACAACAGGGATTTGCGCATCCGCCGGGATGGCGTGCAGGTACCGTGACACTCGTGTTGTTGGAAAATAATCCGCACGGAATACAAGACACGGCTTAACTTTTTTTAGGGCGTTTTAGCGACGCCAGCTTTTACAAAAGGAGGAAGCGACGCTCGTGAGTTGTCAAGCAAAGGTGGGAACTGCTGCTTTAAAAAGATAAAATATGTGTGTGTGTGTGTGTGTGTGTGTGGCAAGCGCAATCCATCGGCATCAAAACGCAAGCTTGCTAAAATTGATTTAATCATGACAAGATTATGAATAAATGAAACAAAACAAATAGACATTATTTCCGAAAAAGCCGTCATGAATCAACGACACCTCCATACGCATATTTGACCCCATTTTCAGTGACGTCGGCGTGTTTACGGTGCAAGCGGGGTTTTGATTTCATCCTGAGCGAGCTTACACACCAGTTTAGCCGCCGCGTAACCTCCCCCCAACCGCCTCCCCCCAACCGCCTCCCCCTACCTCCCAACCGCCTCCCCCCCACCATCCCAGGAACGAAGAGGCTCTTGGGTGACAGATGGTGCCGCTCAGTGTCCGTGTCTGTGGGCAGTAATGCAAACAGCGGCTGTCCCAAAATTCATCTCGCTGTCACTCCCTATTGACGAGTGGAGTCTATCGTTTCCATTCAATTCACCCATCACTTTTTTTTTTTTTTTTTGGGGGGGGGGGGGTTTAAGATGCCTTTTTCCTGTCGCCAAGTCCTCTTTTTAGCCTCTTGGTGGATTTTTGGCCGTATTCAGTGCAGTTGTTTTTTTTGCAGAGAAATCAAATTTTAAAAAAAAAACTATGGCAATGGCTACTTAGGAAGCGACCAATCATTTCAGAAGCGATATTTAGCGCGATTGGTCGATTGGTAGTGGAAATGACACATACAAACACATACTAACATGTCCGTACCGTAAAGTTTAATGAGAAAACCTTAATGGGAAGTTTAATTAAGAACCCAGGTGGAACGGACCTTGGACAAATCCAGACAGTTTCTAGAAATGTGCTCGCCCACATACTTCACGCCCGGATTCACGAATCATGGCCGATTCGTCATCCCGTCCATCCCGCCTCCATTATCTCTTGCCATTTTTTTCTCCACGTGGATGGAAAAAGAACGAAGCACAAAGTGGAGACGGCCAAAAGCGACCACGCTGAGTCATCGGCATGGGCGCATCAGATGCAATCCGACTGGACCCGCGACGCATCATGCGGCCAAACTGGCGCACTCAAACCGGTCGGGGAGGATCGACGGTGGTGCATCATGTATACACCTTGACCCACCACCCCTCCCCCAAACGTTCTATTTCTGGCACATCTTTCCTCATTCTATTTCCAGGTACAGCTTAGCACACAGTGCTGACTATGGATGTTCGGGTATGGTTGGGGGGGGAAAAAAAAAAGTGTATGTGTGCCAGCCGCAAAGTGTACTCCAGGTCACACGCGCAACTTCATTCAAGCATTCTCAGTCCATCCTTGCAGACCTGAAATGATGAAAAGGAAAAGAAAATCCACACGACTCTCGTCAGGCTGAGACATCCGAGCGGCAAGTGGCGGATGCAATGGCATGAATGGATGGCGATTCGCCGCACGGCGGGCACTTACGCCACGGCGAGAAAGCTCAAAGCCAAGAAGCAAGACGGCCACCGTTCAAAACGCTTTCAAGTGGTCAGGAGGAAAGGCGGCAATTTCCCAAGAGCGATGTTGACACCATTTGCCGGCATTAAAGGAGAAACTATATACGTATATATTCATATAACGGAAGGTTGGGGGTTGGAAGGATATCTATGATCCATGTTACTACAATTTAAAGGACAACCTCCGGACAAGTTGTGGCCATAATTTGTAAAATGACTTCAAATGACTTCTATTGAGCGTATTTGACAAAGATTCCACCGCATATAGCGAGATTTTACTTTTTAAGACTCGCGCTGAATATTCCGGAAGTCTTGTTTTTCAGTTGGTGACCAGTCCTCACCCGACGTCACTGAAGGAACGCCCCTGACCGAAAAAAGGAAACATTGTAGCAGTCCTTCCATCACATCAATGCATTTTGCTGTACTTTGGTCTGAAAACGTGGTGTAGGAACACAAAGAGGCAGAAGAGGGCGACAAAGCTCCGCGTAAGGAATTAATCAGCCTGTGGAAACGGGCATAGTCTCCGAATCTGAAGCCATTGTTTTGATTCTCCAGCAAGGCAAGACATCTTGGGGTGACGCCACGAACAAGGGGGCGGGACCTTCTGAAACTCGCCATTTCCAAGGTCATTTTGAAGTCGTTTTGGGACACTTTAAGTCATTTTGATTGTTGTTTTGCATTTGAATAAAAATATCGTACTGCGTGTTTTGGCTATTTCAGATGCCATAAACCGTTTTTCTGATGTCAATTAGGAAACAAAAAAGTGATGTCGGTTGTCCTTTAAAAATCCATTTAATAAAAGTTAGCATTTTTTAGCTTATGACGTCAAACACCACTGAATACGGGTCCATTTTTAACGTATGGCGGATCTTAAGCCCAAAACCAGACTCATGTCAACTTTCTTAATTGCAAAGAGAAGATTTTCAGAAATGTAATGTCCTCTGACTTTGTGCTGAGCGGCTAACTTGTTAGCAAACAGCGATAGCAACAACGCGTAACGAAAACGTGGGTGGGCAAATGTCAGGTGCTCTCTGGATGGATGAGTCAACAGCGACCGTGTTTGTGTTGAGGCGTCGGTTGTGTACCGTGGGACGAGAGAACTCCGCAAACACCCGATAGCGGAATGACAGCGGCAGGCGCTTCGTGAGCAGAACCCACCTGGACCACATGTAGCAGAACTTCTAAAGATAGCGACCCATGAAACCGACACGACGCTTTTGAACAGACCATTCGCACGCGTGGGGCGTCCTTTGGAGAATTGCCGCTAACGTAGAGGTGAGAAACTGGCAGAGGTCTTCGGGTAAGGAATCCCAAAAATTATTATGAAATATTTATGATGAAATGTAATGTCATTTCAGACGAATTTTGCTAGCCAAAATTTGCTTGGATGCTAAATTAGCGGTGCAAGAATCCTGGACTGCTAACAGTCCCGATGCTAATTTAGTTTCAGTTATCTAATCGCAGCATGATTTATTGTGGAAATAAATACATAAATAGTAATCATAGTAATAATAATAATAATAATAATAATAAAGGTTTCAAAAATTCGCTTGCATACTCGCGATTCACGGATTCAACCTGCCCCTGAATTTTAATATGAGGATCAGGCAATATTTTTATCATCCTGGCACCATCTTGTGGAATCTATGTGCCAAGGCAGTGAGTTGAGGAGCTTCAAGATAGAGTGTCTATGGGAAAACTGTTACACCTCTTTGGCCCTCATGTTTAGGGCCAGAGAGGACTGACCAGCACTTGATTGGTAATTGAAAATATGACGTGGAGCGACATTCTCGAAGCGCAAACACGGACAAAAGGCAAATTCTGACCCCTTGTGGAAGGGAAAAAACATTGCCAGAGGTCTGACCAGCGCTTTATCGGGACCCACTGCAAGAAAAAAACAAAAGACCTGAGCGCCATCGCTTTGTTACCCGACCCGCTGGAAAAGACGCCCAAACATCAACAAATCCATGACGGCAATTTATGCGGTCTTATTAAATTGACGTGCACAGTCATTAGTGATGTGTCGTTCGCGAACGAGCCGGTTCTTAGAACCGGATCTCTGAAGTGAACGAAGAGAGTCGGCTCCTAACAAGCCGGAAATGGGAGCGGTAGACAGGTGGACAAATGTAATCACATTATGCTGTTCTTATTATTCAATTATTATATTTTTTACTAGTTGGTATGATAGCATTATTAATATGAAAAGCAAATTAGTGACAGCTGATCATCGGACCAGAGTAACCACAGGGAAAGTGAAAGTTAGTGGATGCTCTCTGTGTTCATATAAATAAAGACATACAAATAAATATATTTAATTTAGTGTATTTTTTACATGAGTAATTCATTTTTCATATAATTTTACGTGATTTTAGGTAGTTAATTAATTTCAGCGACAAAAAAACCAGGAGCCCTTTGAGAGCCGAAAGATCCGGATCTTTTTAGTGAGCCGAGCCAAAAGAACCGGCTCTCTAATAGGAGCCAGAATTCCCATCACTAACAGTCATCCATGAACAGGCAACGTTGCGTCACATTTAGTGCACTGGCGAGTAACGAGTTGCCATAAAGCCGAAAATCAGACGGTGGATGAAATTACCCGTGCAGACGTCTTCAAATGAACCGTCTTTTCACAGATTGCACGTGGAGTGGGTTGGGGTAGGGGATGGCGGGGGCGGGGGTGGGGTAGAGTTTCTCCAAGTCATCTTCAAACGAAGGCGTACTTGATTTGGCCTTGGCATGGGTGACACATGGGGGGGCGTGGGGGGGGGGAGTGGACTCGGTGGGGCAGAACACTCAACAAATTACGGCACAGCGGAGGAGCGAGTGGCTACCTGCGCTAAGTGGCTTTCAATTGCCGTTCACTCAGGTTGACCAAAGAGGATGCGGGTACAGTGAGAACTCGGTTTATGAACCCCTTGGCTTACAAACTTTTTAGTTTACGAACGTTATATTTTTGAAAATGTTACCTTGGCATACAAACAATTTTTCGGGATGTACACGGAGCTGCCACAATGAGTGATCGGACGAACCCGTTCTCCCAAAAAATAAAATGGCAGCCGACATTTTTTGAAAAACGAGTTAATTCCTAAATTATATGGTTCTGGAGTTATCTGATCTTGAAATGGGGGCGGCTGTACAAAATACAATACAATACATATTGATTTATATAGCACTATCACAACAGCTGAAGCTGTTACAAAGCGGACAAAAGGCAAATGCAGCCCCCTTGTGGAAGGCAAAAAAACATTGCCAGCTATCTGACCAGTGCTTTATCGGCACCCCCCGCTACAAATGAACAAAACCCGAACAAATTGAGGAATGTCGCTCCACGTCACACTTTTCGATTCCCGAATAAATTCAGGAATGGCGGCAAATCAGTTCATTAAGGAAATCAGTTCATTAATGTTTAAAAACATTTTTAGGAACTTTTTTTTGCAACAGTTGAACAGAAGGAATTGCTCATTTGTTGATTGTCGCCATTTTAGAAATGAAAAAATAAAGAAAATCGCCATTTTAGAAAAAGCTATCGATTAGCTAGCTAGCTAGCTTTATATCCATTTGAATTACTTTCGGGTTGAGTGAACGCTGGCGCGTGTGGCTGCCGCTGCTCACACGCACAAGAAATATCCTATGACTGTAAAGTGTCCTTGAGAGTTTTGAAAGGCGCTTATAAATGAAATGGATTATTATTATTATTAATGTGATAAACAGTGACAAAAATTGAGCGGTTGAAGTTCCCATGATTTCTTGTTCAACACGCGCTGAATCGATGACCAAAACTCGATGACTCAACTGATCGTTGCACCTACTTTATAAAATTCGTTATCGGCTTTCGTGGCGTGCGATCGGTCACCCCCCCGCCCTCCACGATGGGTCACGAGAGGACTTACAGGAGGCTAAGAAGGCGCGTGAGGACAACCATGACGCTGCAAGTCCTCCCCCTCGCATTTTCCTCATCAGCGCCCTTTGCTTTCCTTTCTTAACTCTCCTCGCGTCTACTCATGTTTATTCAAGTGGTCGCCATCCGCCGCCGCTCTTCCTCAATGATTTCATCGGGATTCAAAGACCCCTCCCCCCCCCTCTCTGTTCGCCACTCACGGCAGAATGGCAGCCAAGTCAAAGGTCAATCCCGCTTGTTGCTCAATTCAGATGCAAGAACGGGGTACCCCCCACCCCTCCCCCGGCCGACTCCTCAACACGGCAGTCATTTCCTGCCGTTTTATCTCCAAAAACAGGAAGTCGGAAGTGTAATGAAGACGGATAGGCAATCAAAGCGACCAATGGGGAGAAGTCATCACAGGAAATGGGCCATGAATCAATATCGTCCATAAATTGTCTTTGCGGCATTCCCATCAAGTCAAGTTATTTCAAAGGGTTGCTTTACGTGTACTCCAAGGGTGTACCCCAAAAGTCAAACGCTGAGGACTATTCTTTTTATGAAACCGTAATCTCCCCCCCCCACAAAAAAAAAAAAAAATATGAATATACTAGTACTACTAATAGCAATAATAATAATAGCAATAATAATAAGAATGGTAATAATTCAAAAAATAATAAAAATAATAATAATAATAGTAATATTAAGAAGAAGAAGAATAGTTATAATAGTCATAATAATAATAGTCAATAATAATAATAGTCATAATAATAATAATAATAATAATAATAATAATAATAATAAAAAATAAAAAGGCAAATAAAAATAAGCAAACAAATAAATAGCAAATAAAGGAATGGGTAAAAAAATAACTAAATACATAAATAAATAAATACATGACTAAATAAATTAATTAATTGATAAGTAAATAAATAAATAAACTCAGAAATACATGGCTAAATAAATAAATACATGAATGAATTAACAACTAAATAAACTAATAACAGTTAAATACACAAAACAAACAAATAAATAACAAAATAAAAACATGAAAAATAAATAAATAAATAAATAAATAAATAAATTGCAAATAAAGGAATGGGCGAATAAATGAATACATAAAAACAAAGCAAAAAAAATAAATACGTAACTAAATAATTACATGAAAAAATAAATAATTAAATTACAAATAAATAAATAAATCAAAGTTAAATAAATTCACCAAACAAACAAATAAATAACAAAATAAAAACATGAAAAATAAATAAATACATAAATAATTACATGAGTAAATACATACATAAATGAAAGTTAAGTAGTTGATTAATCACTTAATTAATTGGTGAAAATTTTACCAGCCAGCTACTGAACAAACCAACTTAAAAAAATAAAAAAAAGCCACATGAAATTGATTTGCGAATGAAAGACAAATAAACAAATGGACATTTTCGTTCACGGTTGCACCTTGGGAAATTTTTTTTTTTTTTTACTGTTTTGACCTTTTGTAGAAGCATTGAAAAATATGCAATCCAAAAAAAATGAATATAGTTCAAGTGCGCACATATATTTGGTCCAAATGTAAAATAACAATACTATCATAGGCGGGGGATTCTTTTTGACACGCTGGGATGCAAACGGGCGAGCGACGCTGCCAGCAACCGGAAGAAGACCCCCCTGCCCCTCTATTCGTCCTTCCATCATGTCCGTTTTCCTTCAACTATTCCTCCGCCTGGCTCCTCCCACCCAACTCGCCTTCCAATGAAACCCATCGCACAACATTTTCAAACACACTTCCTTTCGCTGCCATTTTTCTTCAACCACTAGCATTTATTTATTTATTTTTTTTTTTTTAAAAAGGGACATTTATAAATAAAATCAATGTTTAAAAAATCCTCGTTCCTACCTTCCTGCACAGCCTGGAAAGGATTGTTGGGCTCGATCAGTTTGACGGAATGCGTGATCTTCTCGCTTTGCAAGATGTCGTCGTTTAAACTCAGGTCTGAGATGGCCAGTTGGAAAATTTCGTCATCTTTCACGGCGTTCTCCTCAAATATGGCACCTGTGGAAGCAACAAACGGCAAAATTGATGATGGCAGTAGGGGGGGTTATTGGCGTACAGCCACCATTTTGTTTTTGCGCAAAGCCTTCACTGTTTTCACGTAGACCAAAAACACAAACACACACACTCACACACACACTCCATCCTCTTTGCTTGTCAGTTTATGGCATGACGGTATATCATTCAAGTGGAGGTGGTAAAGGAGGCGAAGGGGGAAAAAGGGGGGCAGCTTTTCCGGAAAGGACGTGTATATTTGGTGCCCGTTTGACGTGCATCAACCAATACGACTTTGGATCAAGTCCCAGCGCTGCACTCAAAGCTGATGACGGAGAACCTGCTGCTTGGCGCACGCACTGTTGCAGCAGAAAATAAATACAGAAAGAAATAAATAAATAGATAAATAAACATATACATACAGAAATAATTCAATAAATACATGAATAAATAAACAAGGTAAATCAATAAATTGGGTGAATAAATGAATACATGAATAAATATGTAGGTAAATAAATATGTGAATATATTCGATGAATGAATAAATAGGTAGGTAAACAAATAAATAAATAAATACATAAATGAATGAAGAAATAAATGAAGTAAATAAATTGGGTGAATAAATTGGGTGAACGAATGAATGAATGGGTAAGTAAATTAATAAATATGTAAATCAATAAATAAATTGGTGAATGAATGAATGCATACATAAAAATTAACTAACGATATAAAATGTCATTAAATAAATCAATAAATGGGGTAATAAATTGGGTGAATGAATGAATGGGGAAGTAAATAAATAAATAAATAAATAAATACATAAATAAGAAGTAAATAACTGGGTGAATGAATGAATACATAAACAAATAACTAAATATATCAATAGGTATGTAATTAAATAAATCAATGAACCACCCGTTCATTGATTAAATTGGGTGAATGAATGGGTAAATAAATAAATAAATACATAAATAAATGGGTGAATGAGTGAATGAATACATAAATAAACGAAATGAATAGGTAGGTAATTAAATAAATCAATAAACTGGTTAATAAATTGAGTGAGTGAGTGAGTGAGTGAACGAATGAACGAATGGACAAGTAAATAAATAAATAAATAAATAAATAAATGGATGAATGAGTGAATGAATACATAAATAAACGAAATGAATAGGTAGGTAATTAAATAAATCAATAAACTGGTTAATAAATTGAGTGAGTGAGTGAGTGAGTGAATGAACGAATGGACAAGTAAATAAATAAATAAATGGATGAATGAGTGAATGAATATATAAATGAACTAAATAGATAGGTAATTACAAACAGGTGAATAAATTGAGTGAGTGAGTGAGTGAGTGAGTGAGTGAGTGAGTGAGTGAGTGAACGAAAATCAAAGCGACAGGTGCTGCTTTGCAAGAGCACAGCTAACATGAAGTATTTGGGTGATTGGACACCACGCACTGCAATATGAGGGTGTGTGTGTGTGTGTGTGTGTGTGTGTGTGTGTGTGTGTGTGTGTGTGTGTGTGTGTGTGTGTGTGTGTGTGTGTGTGTGTGTGTGTGTGTGTTGAGCTTCTTTGGGGGTGCGCGGCAAAGCAAAAAGCAGTGACGCCGGCGCACAAAGAGCTTCTCTATGCGTTTGGCATGGCTAAAAAGTCCACCGACGTCCATCCCTGCCGACCGCCACCGCGCTTTGTTGGCATGGCGATCACGTCCCATGTGGAAGTTGAAGCTTGCCGGCATAAAGACGTCGGCGACCCCTCGTTCCATTTGGCAAAACCACACACACACCCTCCCCCCTCCTTCTTGTTGCATTCCGGAGAGAGAGAGAGACATAAAAAAGGCAGCAAGAATATGGACGCCTCACAATTAAGGGGATGTGCAACAAATAACTTTTCAGCTTGACAGCAAGGAACCAAAGCCCCCTCCTCCTCCTCTCCCCCCGTTCAGACCGCCGCAAGGTTTTTTTTTTTCTCTTCACCCCCCCCCCCCCCCCTCTGCAGGCTTACCAATGTGTATGATGGAGTCCCCTTTGGCCGAGTTGCATTGCAATATCCACAAGGAGAGACAGACCAGCAGCAGCTCCATGGCGGCATGCGGCGGCACCAAAAGGGAAAACCAACAATTGAGGAGGGGGACTAAGCCGTCCGGAATAGTCCAACTGGTCCAGACGGAGTCATCAACGCCACCGCCGCCAAATGACAAAATAACAAATAACATAAAAATCCAACACAGCGAGACGTCCTGAGCCGATAGAACTAAAGCGGCCAAATGAAGACTTCTACGAGAAGGCAGCTCCGGAGAAGAAAAAAGAAAAAAAAGGGGGGAGGAAGGGAGGCAGGAGGGAGACGTCGTTCGGACGGACGGAATTGGACATGCATGTGAGTCCCCCCCTCCGGTTTGCCAGACACTTGGCGCTCCCCGCCCGCCCTCCTCCAGCAAGCCGCTGAGGAGAAGGAAGAAGATGCGGGAGGGAGGGAGGGACGGAGGGAGGGAGGGAGGGAGGGAGGGAAGAGCGCGTGCTTCCGAATTATTATTGAGGAAAGGGGGAGAAGGGAGAGAGAGAGAGAGAGAGAGAGAGAGAGAGAGAGAGAGAGAGAGAGAGAGAGAGAGAGAGAGAGTTAGAGAGAAAGAAAAAAGAGAGAGAGAGGAAGACAGAGAGAACGAGAGAGAGAGGAGAGTGAAGGAGAGAGAGAGAGATGAGAGAGAGAGAGTTAAAGAGAAAAAAAAGAGAGAGAGGGAAACAGAGAGAAAGAGAGAGAGAAGGGGAGAGAGAGAGAGAGAGAGACGTAGAGAGAGAGTTAAAGAGAAAAAAAAGAGAGAGAGGGAAACAGAGAGAAAGAGAGAGAGAGAGAGAGAGAGAGAGAGAGAGAGAGAGAGAGAGAGAGAGAGAGAGAGAGAGAGAGAGAGAGAGAGAGAGAGAGAGAGAGAGAGAGAGAGAGAGAGAGAGAGAGAAAAAAAACTCAACGCCTCGCTTCTGACGATCACGTGACTGCAGCGAGTGCAGCTCGCCCGTCCCGGCGAGCCGACTAGAAAAAGATGGAGAAGAGATGGACGGACAGACGGACGGACGGATGGACAGGACGAAGGGGGGGGGGGACACATATCATGAGACATAAGAGAGAGAGAGAGAAAGAAAATGGGGGTGTGACGGGGTAAGCGATGAACGCCGCCGCGCACACCCGCACGTCCACCGCCGGCGTTCCGGACGGATGTCCACGGACACCATGAGGACGGAGGACAAAACGGACCTGGCGGACTGTTTACTTTTTGGAGAAGTTGCATCGGAGAAAAAGAGGAAAAAAAACGTTCCCCCCCCCAGCAGGGATGAGAAACTGGATCATCCACGTCAAAGAGGAGCTTTGTGATATGAAATATGTTTTTAACTGCATTGACTGGATTTTTTTGTGTGTGTGTGTGAGCTGGGGCAGAAAAAAAGACAGCTTGGAGTGACGGACCCCCGTAGCTTTACAATTAAAGGATATTTCTCGTGTTGGTGACGAGAGCGGAAATATCTCTTAATTGTTGGGTTAAGGGGGTTGAATGGCACGACGTCGCTACTGGCAACGGGGGTGGGGGGGGGGGGGGCAAAGGGGGCAATGAGGGGGTGATGGAGTGAAAAAAAAACAAAGAAAAATAGATAGCACCTGTGGAAGGTTCCATCCGTCATTGTCATGATCATTTTTGCCGTTTGTCATATTTTGCTGTCAAATATGTAAAGTTGGATTTCAAAATAAAAAAGAAGTCCTATACTGCCCCCAGTGGCCAAAAGTGGCTATTAACGCGCTCACTAAAATAGTGGGGGGGACCTACAAAATATTGAGTTAATTCCTAAGTTATATGGGTCTGGAGTTATCTGAGCTTCAAATGGGGGTGGATGTACTAAATAAAATACAATACATACATATTGATTGATATAGCACATTAACAACAGCTGAAGCTGAAACATGGGCAAAAAGAAAAGTCTGCCCTCTGGTGGAAGCGTAAAAAAAAACATAGTCAGAGGTCTGACCAGCGCTTTATCCGCGGCCCCCGCAAGAAAAAAAAACAAACACGAATAAATTTACGAATAAAATCACGAATAATATTAATACATTTTATTTTTACGCGCATTTCAAAACTCTCAAGGACACTTTACAGTCACAGGATGATGTTTTCTGTGGGTGAGCAGCGGCAGCCACACGCGCCATTGTACACTCAACCCGCTAATAGATAGGTTGATAGCAAATAGAGAGCTTATGTTTATGTAATTATATTATTGTTAATTATAAATAATAATAATAATAATAATAATAATACATTTCATTTATCAGCGCCTTTCAAAACTCTCTAGGTCACTTTACAGTCACAGGATCAGTTTTTCTGTGGGTGAGCAGCGGCAGCCACATGCACCAGCGTTCACTCAAGCGGGAATAACTCAAATAGCTCAAGCTAGCTATCTAGCTGTTAGCTAGCTAGCTAGCTTGAGCTACTTGAGCTATTTATTAACAGATAACCAATAGATAGCAAGCTAGCTAGTTAGACAGTTAAGAGATATCTATCTGGCTACCTATCTGGCTGACTAGCTGGCTAGCTAGCTGGTTGGTTATCAATTAGTTAGCTATTAGTATATTATATTATATTATATGTTATAATATTAACTATCAACTGATTTTCGTCACACCATATTCAAGTTTGCGCACACAAGTCAAAGCAAATATCGGCATAATCACGCCTCGTATCTCAAGGTGCCATTTTCTCGATATTTCGCCGCGAATGGTGTCCAAAATGTTCTTACGGTGATGGCGGCGGCGGCTAATTAGCGAGCGCCCCAAACAGTTGGACTTATATGGACGAGAGGATGCCAAGGGGTACACAAAAAGGAAAGCGGTTAGCCACGGATGAGTAGCGCTATTGGATTAGCCGTTCATTAATAGTCTATTCCTGTGGGGTAAAGTCTTTCAATACCCCCCGCCCACCCTCACTTTCTATTATTCATTTCCAACAGCATCTTGCTAACATCCCGCCGTGATTCATTGGGGCCATATGACGCCTTCTTTAGTATCCACGCGCTTCATTTAAAGCAAGTAGCATCTCCCGCTTTCAATTATCTCCTGACATATAGCTGGAGGCCGGCTACTCTATGTGGAATTTTTTTTTTACGGGTGTAATATACATGTCTGCAACACCGGAGGAACTGCTCTCTGACCTCATCGATTAGCGCCGCTATTTTAGTGCCACGGCGCGCCGCATAAGACGAACGGAATCGGCTCGCCGGAATCTTTTCTTGAGGCCGGGCTGTAATTTATCCTGTGTTTGACGGACTGCGGGTTTTAATCTATGCTAAGGGGTGGGCTTGCGAGGGAGTTGGGGGGTGTTAGCCCACGTTTTGGATAGCAGTAGAGTAACGGAAATAGAAACACAAGTAGCAGGACATAGGAAGAAAAAAAAATTAAAAACAAGGACAGAATATAGAACACTGGTATCAAATATAAGGCTCGGGGGTCCAGATCTGGCCTGTCACATTATTTTATTCGGCCCACGAAAGCAAATCAAAGCTGAAATTCCATGATGCTTGCTAAATTCGAAAAAAAAACAGGAACATTTAAAAATTAATATTAAAATTACGATTGAAATTAACTTTAAAATGACAATTTAAATGTTCTAAATAAAAAAAAAATAATTAAAAAATTAAAACATTAAAACATTGAAAAATAAACGTTAAAAAAATAATCATTTAAAAATTAAAAAGTAAAAATTAAAAATTAAAAATTAAAAATTAAAAATTAAAAATTAAAAATTTAACATTAAACATTTAAAATAAAATTACAGCAAAAAAAAAAACAATAAAATAGCTGACTGCAATTGGCTCCACAAAACACACTGAACTATAAAAGGCAACAAGAATTTTAAAAATACATCTAAATAAAAATCCAAATAAAAATCTAAATAAAACCAAAAGACTAAAAAGTAAAATAAAATAATATTTCAGCAAAATCCAATAAAATAATAGCTGGGTTCTATTGGCTCCACAGAACACAACAAACTATAAAAGGAAAAATAAATAAACAAATAAACATACAAATAAAAAATAAATTATCTAAAATAAAATAAAAAATAAAATAATAAAATAAAATACAACTGAACTATAAAAGGAGATACATTTTTAAAACAAGTAAAATAAATATCAAAATCTAAATAAAAATAATAAAAATCAAAATCAAGTTAAAAATACAAATTAATAAAACAAATTACATCAAATAATAAAAAAAATTAAACATAACTATAAAAGGAGATAAACATTTTAAAAATACACAAAAAAAATGTAAAATAATAACAATAAAAGTAACAATAAAAATAATAATAAAAATAAGAAATTCGCAAAATAAAATAAAACAATACAAAAGCAAAAAGAATTAAAAAATAAATCAAATCAAGTCAAATAATAAAATAAAACCAAACTATAAAAGGAGATAAACAGTTTATACATAAAAATAAAAATAAATAATAAAAAATGCATAAAATAAAATGAAACAATACAAAAGCAAATTAAAAAAAATCAAATAAAGTCAATTATAAAAGGAGATAAACAGTTTAAAAATACATACAAATAAATATAAAAATAACAATAAAAATATCAATAAAAATAATAATAAAAAAATAAATAAATACAATAAAACAATACAAAAGCAAAAAAAATAGTAATAGCTGACTACTAGTGGCTCAACAGAATACTTGTTTGAATACTTTTCAACAATATTATTGGAATTTTCCTTGTAACAAAACTGAAAATCGCACGGGAACGCGGTTAGCTACCATCTCGCTTTGTCCATCATTATCATGCTCTCGGTTTGCTTCTTCTGAAAAGCCTCGATGCCAATTTGGAGAGTGGTGTTACATTTTTGAGTTTGCTGAGGTGGGGGGGGGGGGGGGAAAGAGGAGAAAAAAAATCCATTCATGTCAGGCAGAAATGCGCAGGGAATAGAAAGAGAGGTACGTGCCCGCACAGAGCCAGAGGTGAAAAGACCATAGCGCTGCCTTCCAAATACACAGCCCGAGGTAACATTATAGATTAATCATGTTATGGGAGAACAAGCACAAGCTCCATCACCGAGGCTGAATTTCAATCAGCCAACTGTTGACTGCTTGGCGCATCCCCCCCACTCACCCAAACAATAAAATAATAACCAACATTGGTGAAATATGCAACGGATGATGAATAAAAAAAAAAGTCTTGCGGTCAACCACGCCAGTGAAAGGAATGCGAGTTGAATTTATTGGTCAGCCTGAGGGAAGAACGCGGACGGACGGCTGTCGAGTTGGCAGCGGGATGCTCAAAAATAGTACAAATAATCAACTACAAATCCAAACGTCATATATTCAAGCTTTCGAACCAGGCCGACTCCCGGCCTCATGTCCATTTGACTAACCAAATACAGTGATACCTTGGCTTACGAACTTAATTGGTTCCCAGACAGAGTGTGTAAGGTGAAAAGTGTGTATCCCAAAAATTAATTTCCCACAGGAAACCATTAAAATGAGACTAATCCATTCCCAGGTCAAAACACAATTTTCTAAGACTTAAAACTACACAAAATATACCTTATTTTATGTATAATAAATGTGCTATGGTATTATAGTTAAAGAAATAAACTGCACTGAATAATAAAGTCGTTTTATTTACCTTTGTGATGGTCGTTGATGGCTTGAGGAATGACCACTAGTAGGTGCTTCCTCTGCGATCATTTTATCTAGTTCCTCATCAATTGTGTTCTGTTTAGCTGGGTTGATAGCTTTTTGCATCAAATGTACAGATGGCTTGTGCGGGTTATTTGTGGAGCCCGATTGATAGGATATTTTAACCTTGCAGTCCACACTGCTTTATCAAAGTTGAAACGAGTCCAAATGTCACCGTTTTCTATCCATTTTGTCGCTCTCTCTCAGTTGTCTGCCTGTCTCTTTAATGTTTAAACCCCCCCTCCTCACTGCTGCGTTCTTGACCAATCACGTGGCTTTAACCGAAGACTGGGGGAGGAAGTAAGTTCCAGAGTTTGGGGGCAGAGCAGCTGAAAGCTCTGTACCCATAATGCTGAGACGGGCAGGGGGGGTACACAGAGGTGGAGGGAGGAAGAGGATCTGAGGGAACGAGAGGGAATAGAAATTTGAAGAAGGTCAGATAGGTATGGGGGGGGGGGGGGGGGGCAAGGTTATGGAGAGCGTAAAATGTATAAAGAATAATTTTAAAGTTGATTTGATCGGGAACAATATGGAATTTGAATCAAACACATTTTTGTCAAAAAAAATTCCAGATAACCATAATGTAAACACTAACTGGGTTGCTGTTGATGAGCTGTTTTTGCTTTAGTCGTCCCTAGTATGCGCTTCATGCCGGTATTGTCATTCAGGGGGCGGGTTTGGGGGGGGGGGGGGTCCTTGGCATATATTTGCAGGCGCTGAAATGGCAGCGGCCGCCTTTTTCGACCCATTTGTCAAAGAAGGAATTATTCAAAAGTTCTCAGCTCGTAAAATCAATGGCGATCATCCGGGAAAAGATGTCGAATGGAATAATAAAAGTGCTCTGGTTGGAAATTTACACGACATCCGCCGTTAAAGGGCAGTTGAGGAAAGAAATAAAATAAAAAACAAGCATGCCTGCAGAGATGTTTACAATTGATGTGGCTAATAGCGACCACCAGGTCATTTGTTGTGCACGCCCCGGGGCAAGCGCCATTGAACCCGCTGACACGCGTAGCGCATTTCACTGAGATTGAGCCTGCAAGATGGTGATTAGCAGCTGAGGTTGTTTTTAAAAAAAAAGAAACGATAATATATAAATAACCCAAAAAGATCCATTGACAGGAATCTACTTGAAAGGTAGTTTTGCTTTGAGAACAGCGCGCACATTTTCATAATACATTGTATTTATAAACACCTTTCGAAACTCTCAAGGTCAATTTACAGTCAAGGGAAAAGTTTTTCTGTGGGTGAGCAGCGGCAGCCACACTCGCCAGCGTTCACTCAACCCGGAAGTAACTCAAATTGATAGAAAGCGAGCTAGCTAGCTAATAGATAGCTAATAATAATAATAGTGTCCTTGAGAGTTTTGAAAGGCGCTAATAAATGAAATGTATTATTATTATTATTATTATTATTATATTGTATTTATAAGCCCCTTTCCAAACTCTCAAGGTCACTTTACAGTAACAGGCTAAGTTTTTTCTGTGGGGGAGCAGTGGCAGCCACACGCTACAATGTTCACTGAACCCGAAAGTAACTCAGATAGAAAGCTAGCTAGCTAAAAATAAGAATAAGAATATTTTTATTATTATATAATATTATATTACATATTTTTTTTTATTTACAAGCGCTCTTCAAAACTTTCAAGGTCACTTCACAGTCACAGGACAAGTTAACTAGCTAGCTAACTAATAGATAGATAGCGAGATCGCTAGCCAAGATATAACTAGCTAGATAGCGTGCCAATAGATAGCTAGCTGGATAGCTAGCCAATAGCTAGCTAGCTAGATAGCTAGCCAATAGATAGCTACATGTACAACTCTTTCAATCATCGGTGAGGAAAGAAAGCGCGAATGATTCTTCCGACAAATTTCTCCAGTGTGAGACAAATAAAGGTAAGTAAAGTAAGTAAATAAAGGCTGATTTAATCTAAATCTATCTAACTCCACCGTTGAGGGTTGACTTTTCTGACAGCGTTATATTCAGATGTCCTTCCCTGTACTTGTTGCAGCGACTCTTTCGAAGAGTTCTTCATCGGCGCAAAAGAGCTCTTTTAATCCAAACTATTGAGTCGAGTCAAAGCCCGCATCCTTGGCTATCTGAACGCACGCCTTACCCCCCTCCCGCATGACCGACTTAGGAAATACTGACCGCGGAGTGATGAGAACACAGCCGAGGGGAAAAGATTCATTTCAGCCGCACCTTCCCGACCTGCGCGAAAGGCTTTCGCTTTCATGGTCCACCACTTGCATTTCCGCCGGGCTGCACGCAGGAGAGGGCACAACTCAAATGTCAGGGGTAGCTATTTATTTTTTTGTGGTGGGCGGGGGTATTTATTTGCTTATGTTTCGGCCTTCTCGGCATGCGGCAGTTATAATTTGCTCCACCCCCCCCCCCCCCAACTGCAGAATGATTTGTTTATAAACCCCTGTTACGACTGGTTTGAATTCTGACATCCATGTGGCAGACATTTTGAACATCTGTAGGGATCAATAGTGGGATCAAGACGGAGCCCTGGGGAACTCCAGTCATTTGGTCCAACACCTATGACTGGAATGATCACTAGTAGGTACTTTCTCCGCCATAATTTTACCTAGTTCCTCATCAATTGTGTTCTGTTTAGCAGGGTTGACAGCTTTTTGCATCAAGTGTACAGATGGCTTGTGCGGGTTATTTGTGGAGCCCGATTGATGGGATATTTTAACCTTGCAGTCTACACTCGAAACGAGTCTAAATTTCACTGTTTTCTCACCATATCTCTGTCGTCTGCCTGTTTCTTTAATGTTTAAACCACCGCACCTGACTGCTGCGTTCTTGACCAATCATGTGGCTTTAACCGTCGACTGGGGGCGGTGAATAGAGGACCAAAACAAGCAGGCTGCCATTTTCTTGTTAGGAGAACGGGCTGGTTCGCGAACGACACATCACTCATTGTGGCGCTCCGCGTGTATCCCGAAAAATAGTTTGTATGCCAAGGTAAAATGTTCATAAATTTAACATTCGTAAACGGAAAAGTGATTTCGCCAAGGATGAGCTCGAACCTGCCAGAGCAGAAATACCTAAAACATTTTTTTTCCCATGCAGAGATCAATAATGCAACACTTAGTCTTGGAGGTTCGATATGGCGAATTTATATAACATAATGGCTTTAAAATGATGTTGTTCTTTAAGTTCTCCCTGCGGACTGGAAAATTGAAAGTCACTCTGGCGGTGATGAGCATCTCAACGGATCCGCAAATGAATGATGCCAATTGTGTGGAATTGATTGGCCACTAAATAATTATCCATTCTTCCATTTATCAGTGAGCGAGTTTTTATCCTTCTATTAGCAATCAATCTATATTTTGAGAGGCCCGGCGATCTAGTTAGCAATGTCTATATCTCGTGAATCAATCGGCCAGCTTGCAATTTGGCATCTGTTTATTTAAAACAAAAAAGGCACTTGACAATAAAACGCTTCTTACAAGAAACAAGGATTGAAATTGTTTAGTGCAAAAAAACAAAAAAACAAACAGATGATAGCTACAGAGCAAACTAGGTAAATAGCGAGAGAGCGAGCTAGGTAGATAGCTCGCAAATCAATCGGCAAGCTTGCAATTTGACATCTGTTTATTTATAACAAAAAACAGAAAAGCCACTTGAGAATAAAAAGGTTTTTTTTTTTATAAGTCGAGCAGTTTCTTACAAGAAACAAGAATTGAAATTGTTTAGTGCAAAAAAACCAACAAAAATGAAGTCCATTCGTATTTTTTTTTTCTTCCATAATTGGTCGATATTCTTTGCTATAAAGGAAGAAACTGTACATGGTCAATTAAATTCAAGTTATTGTTTGTTTTACGTCACTCGGGGCTTTTAAGCCAGAAGAGAAAAGCTCGACTGCATCATTAAAAATAATCCATTTGAGCTAAATGTGCATGTCATCTCATTAATTAGCCTCCTCCTGTCAAAAAAAAAAACTGTTTCTACAGTTCTACAGTATTCGATTGTTTAAAAAATTGCCAAAGAGAAATATATAAGACGAAAATAAATATAGAGCTAGCTAGATAATGTATCTAATGAGATAATGTATCTCGCTAGATAGCTAGGTTGATAGCTAGAGCGCTCGGTAGATAGCTCGAGAGCGAGCTATGTAGATAGCTAGAGAACGAGCTAGGTAGATAGCTAGAGAGCGAGCAAGATAGATAACTAGCGAGCAAGCTGCGTAGATAGCTAGAGAGCAAGCTAGGTAGCTAGAGAGCTAGGTAGATAGCTAGGTCAATAGCGAGAGTGTGAGCTGGGTACATAGCTAGAGAGTAAGTTGGGGAAATAGCTAGGTAGATAGCTAGAGAGTGAGCTAGGTAGATAACTAGCGAGCAAGCTGCGTATATAGCTAGAGAGCAAGCTAGGTAAATAATTAGGTAGATAGCTAGAGAGTGAGCTAAGTACATAACTAGAGAGCAAGCTACGTAGATAGCTACAGAGTGAGCTAGGTAGATAGCTAGGTAGATAGCTAGTTAGATAGCTAGGTAGATAGCTAGAGAGTGAGCAAGATAGATAACTAGCGAGCAAGCTGCGTAGATAGCTAGAGAGCAAGCTAGGTAAATAATTAGGTAGATAGCTAGAGAGTGAGCTAAGTACATAACTAGAGAGCAAGCTACGTAGATAGCTACAGAGTGAGCTAGGTAGATAGCTAGTTAGATAGCTAGGTAGATAGCTAGGTATAGATAGCTAGAGAGCAAGCTAGGTAGATAGCGGGAGAGCGAGCTAGGTAGATAGCTAGAGCTAAGAAGATAGCTAGAGAGTGATCTAAGTAGATAGCTTGAGAGCTAGGTAGAAAGCTAGAGAGCGAGGTAGCGAGCTAAATCGCTAGCTCGATAGCTAGTTGAATAAAAAGAAATGAATAAATAGAGAAATAGAGACTTGTGGACATGTGGCATGGCACAATCTGAGCCCTTTTTTTTCTTTTCTATTCAACGAGTGAAAATGTACAACAGGAGCATCCATCCAAGGTGAAACCATTTCAACAAAAAGTCCAGCCGCCTCGACTCGACCTCGGCGGATTTTGTTCTTTTCGTAGATCATCACATCAGTGCATTCATTGATCTTTTCATCAGCAGCTGCGCATCGTGTAGGATCCAGGACCCAAAACTCCAACTAAGATTGTATTCATTTTTTGACCTCTAAATGTTTAGCACGTTTTGACCTTTGATGGATTTGTTTTCAATGAGTTTATGCCGCTCAGTTTATTTTAGTTTTATTTTTTTTTTTATCATCGAGAGGAATTCAGCAAATTGTGTCATAGAGCTGCAGCCACTGCTGAGTGCTTTTTAACAGCTAAAACCTGGACAACAAAGTAATTTCATATCACACTTCCACACCAAAAATATTGATGTATGATTTTAATTAACCTGACAGGTGGCCAGAATGACGCTGAGAAAATTTAAAGGCCAACCGACACCATTTTTTTTATTTCCTAACTGACACCAGAAAAAATGTTTTCTAGCATCAAAAATAGCCAAAACACGCAGGCTGATATTTTGAGTCAAATGCAAAACACCAATAAAAATGACTTCAAGTGTCCCAAAACTGCCACAAAATGAGCTCGGAACTGGGCAGATTCATAAAGTCCCGCCCCCTTGTTCGTGACGTCACCTCAAGACGTCTTGCATTGTTGGACAATCAAAACAATGGCTTCAGATTCGGAGAAGATGCTTTCTTGTGACTCATCCAGTTATGAATATGATTCAAATAGTTCCGAAGAGGAAAGCATACATGTTTGACATCGATTCAAGAAGGTTTTCTGGGTCATTTTGATGGCTCAAGACTGACGTGTGGTGTCACCGAAAATGCAGAAGATGTCGGCAGAGCTCCGTGTAAGGAATTCATCAGCCCGTTTCCACAGGCTGATGAATTCCTTACAAGGAGCTTTGTCACCCTCTTCTGCCTCTTTTTGGTGCTACATGAAGTTTTCAGACCAACCAAAGTATCGCAAAATGCATTGACGTGATGAAAGGACTGCTACAATATGTCCTTTTTTCGGTCAGGGGCGTTCCTTCAGTGACGTAACGTGAGGACTCGTCAGCAACTCAAAAACAAGACTTCCTGAATATTCAGTGCGAGTTTTAAAAGGTAAAATCTAGCTATATGCCGTGGAATCTTTGTCAAATACGCTCGGTAGAAGTCATTTTACAAATGATGGAAACAACTTGTCCGGAGGCGTCGGTCGTCCTTTAATGGCAAGAAACTTTTTTCTTTTGGGTTCCCGCACTCTCGCTCTAACTTCACATCTCATCTCACACATTCCCCTCACTCTCGCACGTCTCACTCTCACAACCGTAAGAAAAAGGGACTCCAAGCCGTCCGTGGCAGTTACGGCTACAAAAGTGGGTCAGTTGGCGTTGAGGGCTTGATGAAAAACGGTGAATCGCGGACAACAATCTCATCCTCCGATATCGCTTTTGGCAGATCTACTCAATTCAGATCGCTCTTCACATCACTCACTGCCTTTTTAAAAGAAGCGCTTCTTTTACTTTTATTTTATTTATTTTTTTCCTTCTGAGGTTCGCACAGGCAGTTCATGTCCATGTACTACACAAGAAACCGGCCACGGTAAGTACCAACGCTTGATCAAATAATAAATTACAAGTATGGGATGGATCAATGGTCATCAGAAGCAACAACAAACAAGTCATTTCACAGTAATCTCGAGATAATTTTGAAAATGTGATATTCATATAAATTTGAACGGTCTATTAATTGAGAAATGTGTTTAATAGTGATGTGTCGTTCGCAAACGAGCCGGTCTTTAGAGCCGGATCTCTGAAGTGAAAAAAGAGAGCCGGTTCCTAACACGGAGCCGACTTTTTGGTCCTCTATTCCCCGACCTCAGTCTTCGGTTAAAGCCGCGCGTGATTGGTCGATATCCATGGTAGAGGAGGGGAGAAAAATATTTGATAGAGTGTATTTTTTACATGAGTAATTCGTTTTTAACATAATTTTACGTGATTTTTGGTAGTTAATTAATATAAGCAACAAACAAACAAACTGAGGAGCCATTTGGGAGCCATAAGAGCTTTTTAGTGAGCCGAGCCAAAAGAACCGGTTCTCTGAAAGAGAGTCAGAATTCCCATCACTAGTGTCTAACGACACGCCAACTTCTGAAACTAGGTTGCTGCGCACGCGCAGTATACTTCTACATTTTTGCTTGTTTAGCGTTTTTTTAATCATTTGAAATAATGCACGGCGTACTACAACTGTTATACAGGAATTATAATCATTTAAACGCGCAGCTATTAGCCAAGGTTGATAGGTATGAAACTCGAACTGGCATCATTTTCACCTTTTTTGGAGCGAAGTCTAACTTCGGCAAATGCTTGGGAGTATTCCTCACGAAACGACTGTAGTTTTATTTTACTTTTCACACATTTTGTTGATTTGATACTGGACATGACACTGGATTCCAGACCCGTTGCACGCGCATGCGCACTCATCTAAAGGAAGCTAACAGCTAGCATTGTGCTGATTGCCTGTTCTCGTGTTTTGAATTAACGTTCAGTACAGTACTTACTATTTTGACGATTTTGAATTTGTTTTTATTAGAAAGCGTAATTTTCATTATTAACTCGTAACCCGTTATGGGATAAAGAAAAGCGTAGTTTTTACGGCAAAGTAGTGGGCAGGTATGGTTTGATACTATGATGACCCAAAACTAAGAATTACGTTCAAACATTTATCTTCAATACATCAATTCCAAATTATATCAGTTAACACTCAATATTTATGCATCAATATGACAGAAACATTTAAAAAATGATGCAACTAAAGATAATAATAATAATAATAAATGACATGAAACTGACCGGGGCTGGTGATTAAATCCACACTTTTTTTCTTGCTCGGGACAGGACAAACTCGTTGTGTCGGCTAGTCGGTGCTAGCTCATCGTTGCTGCTTTGCACATGAATAATAAAAAGTTCGAATGAATAAAAGTAATATTATGAGACAAAGTCGTCGTACAAATTTGAATGTTTGGCGTGTGACTATCGACGCAGTCAAAACACCTGCGAGGTTTTTTTTTAAATTCAGGAAACGCCCCCCGCTGCAATATAATTGGCTGGACATCGCAACCAATAAGAGGGCGGATGGTTGACACGTGACGTCGTTTTGAATACCCACGGAAGATTACACTGGCATAGCAACCAACAAAAGTAAAATCCTATTGGACAAAATAACCGAACACACACATGACCGGAAACCGGGGAGTAGACACAAACCGTGAAATTAAGATAAAAGATTATATATATAGCTAGCTAATCGCTGATGCTTTGCACATGAAAAATAAGAATCTTAAATAAATAAAAGTAAAATTATGAGACGCCATCAAAACACCAGGACATCGCAACCAATCAAAGGGCGGATAGTTGACACATGACGCGGATCACATTGTGAATTCCCGGGGAAGATTACACTGTCCTGGCAACCAACAAAAGTGAAATCCTATTGGACAAAATAATCGAACAAACACCCGACCGGAAACTGGGAGAGCCGACACAAACCATGAAATTAAGATAATAGATGACATTAATACGTCGTGTATTCTGGAAAAGCAACATTGTGATCGAGATATTCAATAAATTTTTGTGAGAGCTATTTTTTTCATTCAGATTACTTCGTTTCACCATTTTGGTTAGGAAAGCATTTGAACAATGACGTAAAGTAGCTTTTATTTTGTTTTGGGGGTAGGCGGGGTCTGATCTTTTCGGTGAGATGACAAAAACTATTTTACTCGAATGACACAAATTAACATGATTAAAAAATAATGACCATGTGCAATTTTACATTCAGTGTCTTTCTCTTTCTTGTGTGTGTGTGTTACCTGTTTTGAATATTCACAATATTTCCCTGTGTTTCAAAGTTTTATGATGTACGTATAAATATGCGGGGAATATCGTTGACACGTGAGTGTGTGTGTGGCAGTGGGTTTGGGTGTGTGTGTGTGTGTGTGTGTGTGTGTGTGTGTGTGTGTGTGTGTGTGTGTGTGTGTGTGTGTGTGTGTGTGTGTGTGTGTGTGTGTGTGTGTGTGACAACATAAAGACAAGAAGCCCAATGTAAACGCAATTACACGTTCAATCAAGTCAACGTTTTATCGCCTTTTAGTCAAGTGCAGCGTTTGAGATATTGTCGTCAACACCGGGACAGCAGATAATAATTATTGTCGCAACATATCGTGCGAATCCATCAGTTTTTATCTCCATATCTGGCACGTAAATGGCCCCGCCTGCGAAAAGCGTATAAGTGCAGAGAGGATTTGATTATATGTATATATGTCATTTAGATTTCCCAAACGGGCTGGAAAGAGGGGGAAAGCGAGAGCAGACGTAAAGCACAATAAATGAGATTTACATTGACTGATACGGCGAGCGCCCTTGAGTGGAATTGCGTACCTGAGTGCTGTTTGAGCGCACGTATGTGGGTGTGTTGAAGAATAAAGATCGCATATTTGTGGAGACATGAGCGTTTCCACAATGTGCAGTCAACAAAATGAATAAAAATAAGAGTCCATTGTATAAATGATATGTTTGGGTCATAACATGCATGCAAGCAGTGGTTGCGACATGAAAAGCGGGCTTTTTATTGCTTTGTTTACAAATTGGTGCATTCAACTAAAAAGTCAGAGAGAAAAGCAGAATTTTCTTTGCCGTTTTTAAAAAAAATGTTGTTGTCGTTATTTTTTTTAACGGAGCAGCTATTGCCAGGCAAACTAAGTTGATGTGAGTGTGGTCGGCGATGAATCCTGGCCCTCTGCGGGACCCTTGGCTATGGTCCGTATGCTGCATCCGAAGAATGGAAGGTGCGAGCGATGTATACGGGGAGAACGCGCTATTAGCACACCCGAAATGAGCCGTCCAAGGGTCAAAAGAATAACTTGTGGATTGGCAATGGGATTTTCTTCACTTGCTAGCCTTCCCGCCTACATCCCGCCTACCTTCCCGCCTTCCCTGCGCTGGACTCGCCTTGTGAGAAGCGAAGCGGCTTCAAGCGAGCACGTCGAGCGTCTCTTGTTTGACGAAGGCCTTCAAGTCAAACAACAGGATCAACTCATTAATGCGCGGGGATCACATCAAGGCTTTGCATATTCTCGTCATGCTAATCGGGGCCGTGTGGACCAGCATTAATGCTTGAATGTGCTTTGGCGCTAATTACCCAGGTGGACGGATGGACAGACGTAGACATTTTCCATAGGTTGCCTTTTGGGAACTTTTTCATGGACATTTGAAAAAAATCTAAACATACAGATACGTATATAGATAGCTAGATACAATAGATATCTCGATATATAGATAGCTAGATACATAGATATACAGATTGATAGATATATAGCTAGCTATATATATAGCTAGCTAGCTAATGATCTAGCTAGCCAGCTAGATGACTAGGAAGCTAGATAGATTTTTTTTTATCTCAATATCTAAATACATGTACGTATATATTTTTTAAATATTGATCTGTTTTTCTGTCTTGATATAAGTGTTGAAAGGTGCTTATAAATGAAATGTATTTTTATTATTATATAGATCTATTTTTTCTATGACATACATAAATACATACATAAATAAATACATAAATTGATATATAAATGCATGCATACACAAATACATAAATACATGAATATACATGAATGAATGAATGAATGAATGAATGAATGAATGAATGAATGTTTTTTTTAACATCATGATCAACCACGTTGGAAACCTCCTCAAAAGCAGACACTGTGGCCATGTGAATAAATTGCTAGTCAATTCAATCTCAAGATGTTCCGGGCTGAAGGAAAGGTCAAGTCTGAGGTCAAACATGCTCCACCTGGCTGGCTGGCCAATTAACAGCAAAGGAGCAGCTCCCGTATTTGCATGCGTGAAGATCGACTCTTCTTCCCCCCCCCCCAGATGAGTTGTTTGCGGCTCTAATTTGCGCATTTCATAATCGTCTCCAACACAACTGGCGTGGAGCAGCCCCCCCCCCCCCTCACGACCACCCCCCTTCATGTCCGAGGCTTTCTCATGTCAGATTTATATGTTGTCTGTCTTATGTTTTTTTATTCCACGCCACAGTCGACTCATGAATTATGCAACTCTCCAGGTGGAAATATAGCCCTGGGCGGCCTTTTTTTTTCCTGCTTTATCTTTTTTTTTTGGACTCTCTTCTATGCGATTTGCATTACAGCCTCCCCCCCTCCCCCGCCGCACCCCCATTTGCTGCTTTCGTGGGGTGCAAATGGGGGTGCGGCAAAAAAAAACAAACAAACAAACGCAAACATAGTGTTTTGAGAGCAGCGACAAATGGCGATGGGTAAATGTCACCCACAGTGTTGTTTGAATCCTTTTCAATGTTTTATGGATTTCTTCTGATGCATAATTGCCTCTTTCAGCCAAGCGCAAATTGGAACACACCACTGGTGCTCTTTATTTACATTTCTGCAAGAGACGCCTTGTCTCATTTGCATACCAGTTGCACACCAGTATATATATATATATATATATATATATATATATATATTGGATTGGATTTGCATTGGATTGGCTTTGCCTTTATTAGTCTCGCAGTGCATATATATATATTACTGTAAATAATAATATAATATAATATAATATAATATAATATAATATAATATAATATAATATAATATAATATAATATAATATAATTTCATTTATAAGCGCCTTTCGAAACTCTCATGGTCAATTTACAGTCAAGGGATACGTTTTTCTGTGGGTGAGTAGCGGCAGCCACACGCGCCAGCGTTCACTCAACCAGGAATAACTCTAAAAGATAGAAAGCTAGCTAATAGATAGCTAGCTACCCAGCTAAATAGCTAATATGTTTCCTGACTCAACTAGCTAGATAACTAGCTAGATAGCTAACAGCCAGCTATCTGGCTAGCTTCCCAAAGTGACCTTGAGAGTTTTGAAAGGCGCTTACAAATGAAATATATTATTATTATTATGATGATGATGATAATGATCATGATCATCATTATCATTATCATTATCATTATCATTATCATTATCATTATCATTATCATTATCATCATTATCATTATCGTTATCGTGATTGATTGTTATTGTGATTGATCGTTATCGTTGTCATTAGCATTAGCAGTAGCATTAGCATTAGCATCATTATTATTATTTTTATTATTATTATCGTTATCATTATCATTAGCAATTGCATTATTATTATTATTATTATTATTATCATAATTATCATTTTTCCACTAGAACAGTATTCAGTGATGTTAAAATGGCGGCTGTGAAAAAAGGTCAAAAGTAAAGTCCCATTTCAACCCCTCCCCCAAGTCGCTGATGTTGGATTTTATTGGAAAGCGGAATCATGCGACAGAAGTCGTGAGGCTTATCGCTCCCGCTTTGCCCTCACTTGACCCAGAAACTCTCCGATGAACCCTTGGCAGGAAATATTCGGCTTTGTAACCAAAACCTGCGGGGGGGGGGGATTTCTAATTAGGCCAGCTCAACACTGAGCTGCAGAGAGATAAGAAAGAGAGATGGGGGGGGGGGGTGCGGGGCAAAAAAAAAAACAGAACGACAGGAAGTCTGGGGACTTATCAATTAATTATGGCGCAACAATGAGTATTTAGACGAGTAAGCAGGAAGAAAAACATTGCCAGAGGTCTGACCAGCGCTTAATCGGCACCCCGCCAATGAAAAAAACAAGATGCTTCACGTCATGCTTTTCAATTCCCGAATACATTCGAGAATGGCAGTGAATGAGTTAAATAAAAAAAAAAAACACTCACTTTAATGTGAGCTGTGGCCGAAAATCTTGATTTTTGAGATCCGAACCCAGGGAGCAGTTTGGGTCAGCTGCTTCGGCGCCGCTGGTACGTGCTCAGACTCTCATTGGCTGAATCCCCTCCGGCCACATTCTGAACGATGGATGCAGGCAGTGTCGGATGCATGGAAGGTTCCAGAAAGAGACGAGTGGGGGGGGGGGGGGGGGAGAGACAGAAAAACAAACATGTTTTGTCAGAGGACGCAAGCGCTTGTTATCGCATTGAAGGCACGACGCCACGATAGTCAGACGGCATTTCAAACACGTCGCGTTAATAAAAAAAAAAAAAAAAAAAAAGGCCGCTCGGGTTTTCTGTGCTTGGAAATAAATATCTTGCCAAGAATCGGAATTGCAAATGGCGCCCGGGGGAGGATGGGGAGGTGGGGGGAGGCACGTCTGGGGGTGACGCCGGGAGTTGGTGGCCCAGCATGGATGGAAGGTGTGTTGTTTTCAAAGGGGTGTGGGGGGGGGGGGGGTCCCTTGGTCCACACCCAACGAAGCACGACGGCGACAAATCAAAGCTCGGGGAGGACTTCAAATAAACTCCTGTCTTCCTCAGGTCATACGCACGTCACCATTTTTAAAAACAATCATCATTTCAGCCTATTGTGGGGACTGGATTGGGGTCGGCGGGAAGGGACGCAGTCATCGAGCTCAATAGTCTGATGGCGAAGCTAATTAAACGAGACGCTGGGGGGGGGGGGAGATTAATTGTGCAAGTGTGTATGCGTGTGTTTGTATGACTAGTCTTGTGAGGACCACTAACATTTTATACCATACGCAGTGAGGACATTTTTGACAAGTGAGGACCGGCCAAAAGGTCCTCACAAGATTTTCATGCTAAAGGCTTCTAGAGGGTCTCTATATGCATCTGTTAAAGTTTCAAAAAGGTCCTCACAAATTCACCCAAAATGATTTGTTGCTGTGTATTTTCATTTCACTTGGATACACACACTTTTTACTCACTGTGTGTTTTTGTATGTGTGTGTGTGTGCGTGGTTAACGAGAGGAAAAAGTTCATACCACAAAAAGTAAAAATGATATTTTAACCAAATTCACCACAGGGGTGAGGACTTTGAATGGACCCATTCAGAAAGCCCACTCCTGCTGTTATTTCACTTTCAAGTCCACTTTTTATTGCTTTGTTTTTTAAAAAAGTTGAAGTGGGAAATGGGGTGATGTGTAGTTTTCAAGTGTAACTCTAGTTCTTCTTAGAAAGAAACTTAGCAACGGTGGACCTCACAAAACCGTTGAAACAGGAATGTGTGTGTGTGTGTGTGTGTGTGTGTGTGTGTGTGTGTGTGTGTGTGTGTGTGTGTGTGTGTGTGTGTGTGTGTGTGAGAGAGAGAAATTGCTTCTGACAAAAGGGCTTACACTCATTAAGTGTGGGGGGTGGGGGGGTGTATAATGGTCACCGGAATCGGCATTGTCATTCTGAATGACCACTGCTGCTTCCATGGTTACGGCACAATCATGTTCGTGAACATATTCATAATTTTCACAAGCATAATTTTCAAACAGCAGTCATGAAAATACCCAGAGGATTAAAAATTAATCGAATACACAGAAAACAAATGATTTTAAGAGATTGCTCAATAGTGTAATGATGAGAATCGTGCCCGTTAATGACAGCATGAGCATTTTCACTCACCGATGCAGCACTTCATATATTAATCAGGTTGTTCCAAAGCACCAGTTTGTTGAAAGTGGCTCTGAATCTTCACCCAGGTGGACAAAGTCCACACGGGGGCGGTTATTAGGGACGGTATATTAGCTCGGCTGTTTCAACTCACTCACAGATATTTTTCAGAAAGGTACTGGTTTTAAATATATACTTAATACATAAATATATAGATAAATAGACCAATAGACAAATAGACATATATATAAAAAATATATATATATATATATATATATATATATATATATATATATATATATATATATATATATATATATATATGTAAAGTAAAAATAAAAATAAAAATAAAAATAAATAAGCGAACACATTCATAAATAAATACATAAATAAATAATAATTAAAATAAAAATAAAATTAATAAAATTCAATAAACGAACACATTCATAAATAAAACTAAAAATAAATAAATAAATTTTGGAAAAAGAGAAGAGTGAATTTGCCCACTATAGTATCCAAAGTACTAGTTTTAAAAATATAGTTATATATAGCAAATAAATAAACAAATACATAAATACATGCATAAAGATTGAAAAGGTTATCATAAATTAAAAAAAAATAAACAAACACACAAATACATAAATAGTAAAATACAAACTTTTTTTAAAGAGAAGATTGACTTTGCACACTAAGATCCAAAGTATAAAAAATATAGTAAAACATAAATACATAACAAATAAATACACAAATAAATAAATACATAAACACGGCTTTCGCAGTGGATGGTGGATGACTACATCGAAACAAACATTGTGCATCATTTTTCCAATTTTATGCCCCGTTAAACAAAACAAAAGAAAATCTTTTTTTTTTTTTTTTTTGTCCCCGAAGAATAAGAAGCAACATTTTCAAAAGGTGAACTTCAACTTTTTCTTTGTTTATTTATCAAAGTCAACTCGTTCTTTTTCAGTCACGCACGCACGCACGCATGAATAAGTAGAACAACAAAATCATGTGGAAACAAGCAAGTTCCTCACCGGGTCAATCGTCAATATTTTCACGCTTGACGGCCGGAAAATGATTGACAGCACGGACAGAACGCGTCCATTTTACGTCACAATTCCCAAGTTTTTCCCCAACTAGTTTTTGGGTCGGAGTTGGGAAATTTGGCAAGTAGCCATTAGCGGCTAGCCACGAGAAACAAGATGCGCATGGACCCACGTGAAAAAAAAATGATGATGAGAAAGGATAATTATCCCTGACATATTTCATCGGGAAGATAGAGGCCAGCGTGTGAAGGCGGGCGGCTTAATTGCTTTTTGTTCTGTACAACTTGAAACGCCAAACACGTTCGTGTCTCCAGCCGCTTGCTATTGTCGTCCGGCGCGAAATCGAGTCATCACAGTACAAAAAAATGGTTGTTCGGTTTAGTTTTTTCTTGTTTGGATGCCGATAAAGCGCTGGTCAGACCTCTGGTAATGTTGTTGGCTTTCCGCAGAGGGGGCAGTGTTTCCCTTTTGTCCATGTTAGCACTTTGCTACAGCTTCAGCTGTTGTTAAAGCGCTATATAAACCAATCTGTATGTATTGACTTTGCCGACAGGCTAACGCTAGCATGCTAACAACAACAACATTGAATAGACTCCAGAGTTGCTTTTGTAAAAAAATAAATAACACAAACATATTTTTGCTAATTGTTCTTTATTTATTTATTTATTTATTCATTTATCAAATATCACAAAATGTTACGTCAACAGTAAAACCCGTCTCCCAATATGGCAACTTTGCCAAAAGGCTAACGCTAGCATGCTAACAACAACATTGAATTGCCTGTGTTAAAACACACACACACACACACAAATTCTTGTTTATTTATGTATTCATTTTAGAGGAAGAAAAAATGTGTGTCATCCAACTAACTGGGCCTCTTTCTTCCTCCTCGTTTACGTCTGTAGCGCAAGTTTAGCTCGCGTCCTCGGCAACCCCGCAGGGGGGGTTTCGAAGAGGGCGTTTTGCAGAGACCATTAAATGTGGAGAGACACACAAAAGTCTCCGTTTAGAGTTTGTTTCGAGGAGCTCACGCGCCGCTAATGCCCGACTTTGCTTTTTGTGAAGCCACGGGGAAGCTCCGTTAGCCGCAACGCCCGCGTCCACCAACGCTGCCCGGTGGCAGTTCATCACTCATGAGCGCCGGAGGTCGCTAAGCTACCACGCAAGGGCAGACGGGAGGATGAGAGGACCAACCAGAACAGCTAGCTAGCCTTCTATCTTTTTCAATTATTCCGGGTTGAGTGAATGCTGGCGCGTGAGGCTGCCGCTGCTCACCCACACAAAAACTTTATCCTGTGACTGTAAAGTGACCTTGAGAGTTTTGAAAGGTGCTTATAAATGAAATTATTATTATTATTATTATTGAATTAACTTTAACATGTATGATCCGGAAAGGAAAGGTTGAGAATAAATTAAATTAGCTAGCTAGCTGTTAGCTGTCTAGCTGTTGGCTATCTGGCTATCTATTAGCTATTTATTAGCTATCTATTACCTAGCTGACTAGCTCTTAGCTGTCTTACTGGCTGGCTGTAAGCTATCTGGCTATATAGCTAGCTAGCTAGCTAGATAGATAGATAGATAGATAGATAGATAGATAGATAGATAGATAGATAGATAGATAGATAGATAGATAGATAGATAGATAGATAGATAGATAGATAGATAGATAGATAGATAGATAGATAGATAGATAGATAGCGGCTATCAGCACATGCAAGCAGGCAATGCTAAATATAAATATAAATATAAATATATATACATGTGTACATTTGTATTTGTATTAGACAGATGCACATACTTAATGTTAGCTATTGGCTAATAATGATCACAAAGGTCATTTCAGAAGCGTATCAAACTGGTAGTAGGCCTTTTGCATTCATCAGTACCCGAGTAGCAAGTCTGACTTTTCAAAAGGTTGCCCAACCTTACTCGATGCTCCCTAATGAGGGCAGATTAAAATAAATGCGCAGATGAAATTCCGTCAAGAGGAGAAAGGCACCCATTTTTTTTGGACTGCATGCGTGTTGCACATTCCAGTGGAGTGTGCGAGCGAGATGAAGGCAATGTACGTCTCCAAAGATGAGCATCCTTACAGCTTGAGGCCAAATCAGCAAGCAACACCACTGATGAGGTGTGTGCAAAAAGAAAATAAAAAGAAAAGAGAGAAAAATAACGAAAATAAAGCAATTCTGAGACCACAGCAGAGCATTATCGCCCCCTAGTGACCCATCAGGAGCATGAAAACACCTGTCGGCTGAATCCTACCAAGCCATATAGGGCCGCGTAGTCAAACCAGATGTGGATGCTGGAGAGACATTTTGATTGACAGCTTCCAAATTAATCCCGGGGCGGCAATGGCGGCAGCATCATTTCACCTCATCTTCCCTCTTCTGAGCTCTCGGAGCGCTTGGCCTCCCGAAAAAAAAGAAACTATTTTAAGCCGAGCGAGATGGACTCCCACTGCCCTCCATCACAATTACAAAAGGCTACCAAAGGGCGAGTAGTGGGAGGGATGTGGACTGATGACCAAAACAATCGGAAATGGAATTATTAAAGTGGGTTTGAAGAGTCGGTCTGCTCACTACAATATGGGCAATAACGTGGACAGTGATACCTCGCTTTACGAACCCCTTGGCTTACGAACTTTTCGGTTTATGAATGTTAAATTGATGAAAATGTTACCTTGGCATACAAACTATTTTTCGGGATACGAGACCGTTCTCCTAACGAGAAACTGGCAGCCGGCTTGTTTTGGTCCTCTATTCCCCGCCCCCAGTCGTCGGTTAAAGCTACGTGATTGGTCAAGAATGCAGCAGTGAGGGGGTGGGGGTTACAGACACAGAGAGAGTGAAGCCATTCTCCAAAAAAGAAAATGGCTGCCGACATTTTTTTTGTCCTCTATTCCCCGCCCCCAGTCTTCGGTTAAAGCCACGTGATTGGTCGAGAACGCAGCAGTGAGAGGAGGTGGTTTAAACATTAAAGAGACAGGCAGACGACAGGGAGAGAGAGTGAAAAATTGGATAGAAAACAGTGAAATTTGGACTCGTTTCAACTTTGATAGTGTGGACTGCAAGGTTAAAATATTCTATCAATCGGAGTTCAAAGGCAGGGTGTAGACTGCAAGGTTAAAATATCCCATCAATCAGGTTCCACAAATAACCCGCACAAGCCGTCTGTACACTTGATGCAAAAAGCTATCAACCCAGCTAAACAGAACACAATTGATGAGGAACAAGGTAAAATGATAGCAGAGAAAGCACCTCCAAGGGATCATTCCTCAAGATGGTGAAAGAAGAAGGCTCCGTTCCTCATCAAGTGTTTAATGCTGATGAAAGCGGCCACTCCATTCCATCAACGACCATCACAAAGGTCAATAAAACCACTTTATTATAATACCATAGTACAGTTATTATACATAAAATAAGGTATATTGTGTGTAGTTTTAAGGCTTATTTAGTTGAGAATTAGGTTTATGGTGACCTGGGAACGGATTATTCTCATTTTAATAGTTTCCTATGGGAAATTAATTTCTGGGATAAACACTTTTCGCCTTACACACTCTGTCTGGGAACCAATTAAGTTTATAAGCCAAGGTATCACTGTATTGCGTACCAATGACTACATAACAGACGTTAGTCTCAAGCAAGTCAAATCGCCACCACCTTTGTCAAAAACTATTTCATTATTTAGTTGAAGGAAGTCGTAAATGGAGTCATAAAATCTTGCCCGGTAAAAACACATCAAGTGATAATGAAATTATTATCATTACAAGGCATCACAGTATATGAAAAGTACATCATATCACTTATGAATGTCTCAGAAGAAATTATTTTAGTTATGCAGATTTTTTTACACAGAAGTTTAACACTGTTTATATGGTGATTAACAAATAAATCATATTTTAAGACGACATGTTTATTTTGGTGCTAATTTCGTTCTCAAATCTATAGGTGAGTGTAAATAGATTGACAAAAGAGTGATAACTTTATAAAACGTAAGTCTCCTTTTTTAAATTGACATTAGTTTACAGGGGCCCGCCACATCAAATATGGCAGACATGACCACACTAAGCGAGAATCTATTCGTCAATATCAATGCTTAAAGAACGATCGCAGTTTTCATTGCTCTCGCGTTATTTGCTTCTCAATGCGGAAGCGATTTCAGTACATGTATTTGCTACTATGAGTTTAATTATCAAGCTAACAGAATGATTAGCATCACAAAAGTAGCCGGAAAGTAGTTCAGTTGTCACTAACCAGTTACGATAGTTTGCTGTACATAAATATTTACAATTTCATCTTTTTGACTGTATCCATACCGGTTTGAATCGCAAGCTAACCGTGACGCCATCTTACCAGTTCTGGGGTGGGCTTTGGAATAACAAGTGAAGTCAGCTGTGCGCGTTTTCCCGCCGTTAAAAAAAACCGAAACAGTAAATAAAGTCAAAGCCTGTTTTTTTTCTTTTTTACTTTTTCCATTACTATTTACACAGAAATGGGTACAAACATTTTTTTTTCACTCCTTGATTCTTTTTCCAAATATTGTATAAAATAAAATCATCAGCTTCCAGGTAGGTGGGAGGAGGGAAGACAGGAAGTAGAAGTTGGGGAGGAGGCGGGGCAAAAAGTAGTCTAAGCATCTTTGTCACTGGCAATCAATTGCTTATGTACATGAGTATTTACATTCTACAATTCCATACAGAGCAGACATTTTGCAAGGTTAAAGTTCATCACTGAGGGCTGGTGGCCCGGGAAGGCCGAGCGGGTGACGTCCGCGGTGCGGTCGCGCATGGCTAAAAATGACAACGCGTGGGGTCAGCGGGGTTGTATAAATATTTGTGAAAGGTGAGGAGAAACTTGCGGACAGATGGCTGGACATACAGAGAACTATGTTTTTTTTAAACAAATTAATTGTCTTACATAATAGCTGATAATAAGCAACTAAAGCATCCATTCATCTATTAATAATAATAATACATTTCATTTATAAGCGCCTTTCAAAACTATCTATTTGAGTTACTTCGGGGTTGAGTGAACGCTGCCGCATGTGGCTGCCACTGCTCACCCACAGAAAAACCTAACCTGTGACTGTAAAGTGACCTTGAGAGTTTTGAAAGGCGCAGAGAAATTAAATGTATTATTATTATTATTATTATCAAACCCAGAACTCCTTGCTGCGAGGCAAATATGCTTTATCCACAAGTCCGGCGGTGAAATCACAGAGATGTTAAATCATAAAAAAAAAGATTGAAATTGAGTTGAAGATGTATTCAGTGTGCTTAAAATTTTTTAGACGACACAATAAAATAAGCGATAATTAAATTAAAAATATATTTTTTAAAAGCACACATAGTAGTCCACATCTGTAAAGTTAAAATTCATTGTGAGACTACGTATTGAGTTGTTGGATTTAAATAATCTAAAACAAAACACAAACAGATCCAAATTAATTTCTAAGTGGATTCGGAATTCATGAAATTCAAATAAAAGAAGAATTAAAAATGGAAAATGTGAGGGGAAAAAATATTTAAAGTTCACGGATGAAAATGATTGTTTCTTTATGCTAGTCAGTCATATCCACCACTCTTGGTTTTTGATGTACAGTGATACCTTGGTTTACGAACTTAATTGGTTCCCAGATAGAGTGTGTAAGGTGAAAACTATGTATCCCAAAAATTAATTTCCCATAGGAAACCATTAAAATGACAATAATCCGTTCCCAGGTCCCCATAAAACATCATTTTCGACTTTTCTAAGCCTTAAAACTACACATAACATAGCTTATTTTATGTGTATTAAATGTGCTATTGTATTATAATTAAAGAAATAAACTGTACCATATAATAAAGTGGTTTTATTGACCTTTGTGATGGTCGTTGATGGCTTGATGGAATGGAGTGACCGCTTTCATCAGCATTAAACGCTTGATGAGGAACGTAGCCTTCTTCTTTCACCATCTTGAGGAATGATCCCTTGTCGGTGCTTTCTCTGCCATAATTTTACCTTGTTCCTCATTAATTGGGTTCTGTTTAGCTGGGTTGATCGCTTTTTGCATCAAGTGTACAGATGGCTTGTGGAGCCTGATTGATGGGATATTTTAACCATGCAGTCTACACTCTGCCTTTGAACTATCAAAGTTGAAACAAATCCAAATTTCACTGTTTTCTATCCATTTTCTCACTCTCTCTCTGTCATCTGCCTGTCTTTTTAATGTTCAAACCACCTCCTCTCACTACTGCGTTCTTGACCAATCATGTTGCTTTAACCGAAGACTGGGGGCGGGGAATTCAGGACAAAAAACAAGTCGGCTGTCATTTTCTTGTTAGGAGAACGGGCTCGTTCGCGAACGACACATGACTCAATGTGGCAGCTCCGTGTGTATCCCGAAAAATAGTTTGTATGCCAAGGTAAAATGTTCATAAATTTAACATTCGTAAACTGAAAAGTTCGTAAGCCAAGGGGTTCGTAAACCGAGGTATCACTGTAAAATATTTTTAAAATGGGGGTTGAATAAAAGGCAAAAACTAAAATGGAACCATCCGTGAAATTCAATGTTACGTAGATCAACCCCTCCTCCCTTGGCCACTGAGTCCCCCCGAGGGGGGCGGGGGGAGCGCTGGCTTTGGTTCAGTTGTATGTCACTCAAGGGGCGGCGCTCCCGCCCCTTGAGCTCGCCACGCGGTTCTGGTCTGAGAGTACCCGACATGTCCCCATGGCTGTGCTGTGCGGTGGGTGCGTTAGCTTCAGTGTTGCGTCCGCCGTTAGCAGTGCTCCAGATAGTCGATGACCCGGGAGATGGACTTTTGCCCCGTGGTGCCCACCGAACACTGGGAGGCAGACACAAAAACAACAGGGCCACATGGGAAATTGGGAGCGGTTGTGTAACCGACTCCCTGAAATTAAGTAGCCTAGAATCGTGTCACACTCCTAATCGTGGTTTTGTGCGGGTGTTTATATATTTAGCATGGGTGAATAACCAAAGGATATTTAAAAAGTTGCGATTTCAATCATGCTACTAGCTTGCGTAAAGGAAGCGTATCTTTGAGATTCTCAATGAGCAGAGAGGGGAGGGGTGAGCAGTTACACACTGCGCTGGTCAGACCTCTCTCTGGCCTTTTTCGCATGTTAGCGCTTTGTTATAGCTTCAGCCGTTGTTAAAGCGCTATATAAACCAGTATTTATATATTGCATTGTATTTTGTACATTCGCCCCCATTTCATGCTCAGATAACTCCAGACCATTACAACTTAGGAATTAACTATTTTTCTTCAGATAAAAGAAGAGAGTCTACGGTTTCTTATGCCGCATTGGATGTTGATGCAGTCTTAAAATTTGTGCTTTGTACATTGGTCCCCATTTTGTGCTCAGATAACTCCAGACCATTACAACTTAGGAATTAACTGTTTTATCAGATAAATGAAGAGAGTGTACGGTTTCTCACGCTGCATTGAATGTTTATGTAGTCCTAAAACTCAATATTGTGTGGGTCTTGGAATTTGAGTGACAATGATTAAAACTCTGGCCCTGGAGTGGACACATTTTTGCACACATCTGGCAATGAGCCTATCTTCTTCTTCTTTTCCTTTCGGCTTTCCCTTGAAGGGGTCGCCACAGCAAATCAGTGTCCTCCATCTTTAGAGGTTTGATCTGCATGTGAGCCTATATTTTGTTGAAAAAAATTAGTACCATCGAGGACAACGTTGATACTCACCGTGAGGTTCATGAAGCTGAGGAACTTCTTGAGCATCTCTGTCATGATGGAGAAGTCTCCTTTGGGGAGGTGTCGTCTCACAGTAGTCACGTTCACCTGGCTGCCTTGGCAGAGGCATCCCAGGAGCAAAGCCGTGTAGGAGGCCACGATGCTGTCCTCCATGTGCTTGCCGGCATGCTGCAAAGCTTCAAGGGGGGTTCGAAAATAAACCTTAACCAGCTGCATGACTTAAAAATAAATAAATACAGTGATACATTGGCTTACAAACTTAATTGGTTCCCAGGCAGAGTGTTTAAGGCGAAAAGTGTGTATCCCAAAAATTAATTTGGGTCCCCAAACATAAAACATAAGTTTGTACTTTCTAATTTTCTAAGCCTTAAAACTACACAAAATATACCTTATTTTATGCATAATAAATGTGCTCTGGTATTATAATTAAAGAAATAAACTGTACAATATAATAAAGTCGTTTTATTGCCCTTTGTGATGGTCCTTGATGGCTTTCACCACCTTGAGGAATGATCCCTTGTCGGTGCTTTCTCTGCGATAATTTTACCTTGTTCCTCATCAATTGTGTTCTGTTTAGCTTTTTCCATCAAGGGTACAGATGGCTTTTGCCTGTTATTTGTGGAGCCTGAATGATGAGAATTTTAACCTTGCAGTCTACACTCTGAAGTATCAAAGTTGAAACAAGTCCTAATTTCACTGTTTTCTGTCGTCTGCTTGTCTCTTTAATGTTGAACCCCCCCCCCCCCCCCCTCAATACTGCGTTCTCGACCAATCATGTGGCTTTAACAGAAGACTGGGGGCGGGGAATAGAGGACAAAAACAAGTCGGCTGCCATTTTCTTGTTAGGAGAACGGGCTCGTTCGCAAACGACACATCACTCATTGTGTATCCCGAAAAATAGTTTGTATTCCAGGGTAAAATTGTCTTAAATTTAACGTTCGTAAACCGAAAAGTTCGTAAGCCAAGCGGTTCGTAAACCGAGGTATGACCGTCCATCAAAATAACATATTGAAGCATGTATCTACCTTTGTTTAGGTCCAATTCTTCGTCCTCCTCGTCTTTCTTAGGATTCTCCGGTTGGGGTTGGCTGTCGTTGGGCTCGGCCGCCACCCACTGGATCTCCCCCATGGTCTCCTTCCACTCGCCGCTCTGGTCCTGCGGCTTTGGCGCCTCGCTGATCAGGTCGTCCGTTTTGGCTTCGGCCAAGATGGCGGCGCGCTCTCTCTCCAAGAAGAGCTTCCAATGGAACAATATATTTTTTTATCTTCCCTGCAGCGATTCTTCCGGCAATGACGGAATACGTTCCCCTACCTTGACCAAGGCCGCCAAGGCGCCGGAGGCCTGGGGTTTTGAGGCCTCGGGTTTTGAGGCCTCTGGTTTTTCCGCTCCGTCTTCCCGAGTCTCGACCGAGGCGTCCGCCGGGTCCGCCGGGTCGGCCGCCTGCGCCAGATTGTCCTCCAGGCAAAAGTCATCCATGTCGTACTCCATGTCTACCAGATAGTGGCGGTTTCTGGAGCTGTACTCCACCAAATTAATCAGCAGGCCCAGACCCTGGACAAAGGAGCGGAACATGTGAATGATTTTTTTTACATTTATAGAGTGATACATCAGCTTACGAACGCTTTAGTTCACGAACTTTTCGCCTTACGAACATTAAATTCGCGAGAATATAATCTTGGCATACAAACTAGTTTTCGGGAAACACACGGATGGCTGGCGGACTAGTTTTCGTCACCACCTTTCTTTGAGTGCAGACGTGGTTTGTTATCGAGTGGAGTTCTTTTGCTTTTTTGGGACCGAAAAAGACCACACCACAGGCTAGTGTTAAGCCGAAGAGGACATAAAAGAAAATTACGGTTGTGCAGAGGTAGATGATCGAAAAACACGAACAAGGCGTGCGTTTGTGTGACTTAGCGTCCCAGTACCAGTATGCTATGTCGACCATTGCTACGTGTGGCTAAGGATGTTTCTATGTTGTCTAAGCAATAGAAGAGATTGAAAAACTTCTTCTGATTTGGATTAACGAAAAGCAGCTAGCAGGGGACAGTGTGTGAGGGTATTATCGCTGAGAAAGCACGGCAACTTCACTCGGATATCGTCAAGAGGCAACTACATCAACGACCATCACAAAAGTCAATAAAATGACTTTATTACACAGTAGTTTATTTCTTTAATTACAATCCAATAGCATATTTGTAAAACATAAAATAAGGTATATTTTGTGTAGTTTTAAGGCTTATTTAGTAGAAAAGTATGTTTTATGGGGACCTGGAAACGGACTTTTCTCATTTTAATGGTTTCTTATGGGAAATAAATGTTTGGCAAACGAACTTTTCGCCTTACACACATTTTCAATTAAGTTCGTAAGCTGAATGATTGTCTTCAAAAATGTTCTTACCAGCACTCGCACGTCGAACCGTTGCTCCTGAGGGATGAAGCGAGGAACCCGCAGAACGCAATTCAGCGCCGTAACGATGAGCTTATCCTGCTCACCTGTTTTGGTGCTTCCCCACTCTGCAGGCAAAAACAAAATCGTTTAAGACACTGGAAGATAAGAGACACAATCCCACCGAACGGTCCAAAAGATACCGTTGTCGTGGGTGAGGTTCAGCAGCACGCCGATGACGGCCCTCATGCAGTCCTCCACCGCCTTCCCCACGTTGCTGAAGCTGCAATGGGGCAACGAGGTGGCGCCCGACTCGGCCGACAAGGAGCTGTTGTTCAACGCTCGGCTATATCGCTGGATCATATCCTCGCAGTAGCACAGCGCCCTGAAATCCCCCCCAAAAGTGTGAGGGGCGAGCCCAATTTGGCTTTTGACAAGACGGGTTTTGTCGACTCACCTTGCGGAGGAGACGATGAGCTGCGAGTCCTTGTAGGCAATTAAGTAGCCCTGGTTTTCCGGATTCTGCACCGTCACCTGTCGCAACCCAGAGGTGACAGCAATAATAATAATAATCAGAATAATAATATATTTCATTTAGTGCCTTTCAAAACTCCCAAGGTCACTTTTACTGTCACAGGATATTTTTTCTGTGAGTGAGCAGCGGCAGCCACACGCGCCAGCGTTCACTCTACCGTGAAGTAACTGAAATGGATAGAAAGCTATCTAGCTAGCCAATCGTTAGCCAAGAGATACCCAGCTAGATAGCCAGCCAGCTAGAGAGTGAACAGATAGCTAGCTAGCCAGCCAGCGGTAATAGATAGCAAAGAGCTAGAAAATGATAATAATAATGATAATAATAAAAATAATAATAATAATAATACATTTTATTGATTTATTTATTTGACTCTCAATGCAAACTCTCAATGCAAGGATGTCTATGATATAACGTTTGAGACGAAAAGCCTCCTACTGTACTTACACTCTCAAGTACGCGCAAACATCGCTCGGCTCCCCACAGGGCCGCCACGAGGTTCTCCTTGTCGTCCTCTTGGCTCAGGTTTTGCACGCACTCCCTCACTACGACACAAACGAAGCAGACAACAATTTAATTGGCACATCCAATAAGTCAAGACGGGAAAGCACCTCTTCAAATAGATTTATTTACTCGGCAGGTCCCAAAATGTGTCACAAAGTTGTCAATCCTCCTTGAGACACTTTATGCAAAAGGCTATCTATTCCATCAAGCCATCAATGACCATCACAAAGGTCAATAAAACCACTTTATTATCCAGTACAGTTTATTTCTTTAATTATAATACCATAGCACATTTATTATACATAAAATAATGTATATTTTGTGTAGTTTTAAGGCTTATTAAGTTGAAATGTATGTTTTATGGGGACCTGGGAACGGATTATTGTCATTTTAATGGTTTCCTAAGGGAAATTATTTTTTGGGATACACACTTTTCACCTTACACACTCTGTCTGGGAACCAATTAAGTTCGTAAGCCAAGGCATCACTGTATTTGATAAGAATTGTCCAATTTAGAAAGAAGCCTGATCGCAATGAGGAGATATCACATTTCTTGTGAAGGTTTTTTTTGTCCTCTTGACGTTGCCATGACGTCTATTTGGATATTCAAAACGTGATGTACCTTTGTCGACAACGTGGTCCAAACCTCCCAAGAGTCGTAGCTCTTCCTTGAACCAATCGCCTGCTCTTTTGGACGTCAGAGAGAGCAACGTCTCCATCGCAAGGTGACCCGTCTAGAAAAAGAGAAAATCAATAAATCAATAAACTCTCCAGGTCACTTTACAGTCCCAGGATCAGTTTTTCTTTGGGTGGGCAGCGGCCAGTGTTCACTCAACCCCGAAGTAACTCAAATAGAAAGCGAGCTAGCTAGCTTATAGCTAGATAGCTAGATAGCTAATAGATGGCGAGCTAAATAGACATATAGCCATTCAGCAAATAGTCGGCTAAATAGCTAGCTAGATAGCTAGATAACCATTACGCTAACAGATAGCCAGCTCGATAGCTCATAGATTGCCAGCCAGATAGCTAGCCAGCGAGCAAGATAGCTAATATATAGCAAATAGATCGCAAATAATAATAATAATAATAATAATACATTTCATTTCTATGCAACTTTCAAAACTCATAAGGTAGATAGCAAATAGCTAGCTACCGAGGTAGCTAGCTAAATAGATAGCTAGCCAGCCAGATAGTTAGCTAATAGATAGCCAGCCAGATAGCTAGCCAGCCATCTAGATGGCTAATAAGTAGCAAATGGATGGCAAATAGATAGCTAGCTAGGTAGCTAATAAGTAGCTTTCCAACGCACCGTGATGTTTTCCAGATCCAGATGTTTATTGTGGACCGTTTCACACAGTTTCCGGATCTTCTCTTTGACTTTTGCGACTTCCTTGGCGGTGAGCTGGTCCTGGTGGGCCGGGTAGTCCTGGTCCAGCTCTAGTAGCTTGATCATCAGCTCCAGGCAGGCGCGATCCAGGTCCATGTTGAGGCGGTCGCGGCTCAAGATGTACATGAGCGCCGCCGTGCACAAGGCCAGGTTCTGATGGACAAAAAAAAAGTGAGCGAACACAGGAACCTGGCGGGAGAATCCAAATTCAGACAAGATTTAGGACTGACCGGGTGCTGCGACGAGTCGCTGAGCATTTTGAAGACCTGCGCCACCTTGCCTCTTGCCCGTAGATGCATCCTGAAGCTGGGCATGGCGCAACGTGTCGCCAGGCTGATTATACTGCAACACGTGGGGAAGAATGACAAAGGTGAATCGTTTGTCAGGATGGGTCTCTTCCAATCATGTTCCACCATTTGAAGAAATACCATCGACTCGGGGCGGGGAGATTAACTCATTCACTGCCAGACGATGTGCAAAAAATGTGTCCGCTCCAGTGCCAGGGTTTGTGTCATTGTCACTCAAATTGCAGGACCCACAAAATATACAATTTTCGGAATATTCAATACAGCGTTAGAAACCTTAGAATCTCTTCTTTCATCAGAAAAAGATGAGTTAACTCCTAAATGAAATGGCTCTGGAGTTATATGAGCTTGAAATGTGGGCAGCTGTACAAAATACAATACATACATATTGATTTATATAATAATACTAATAATACTAATACTACTACTACTACTAATAATAATAATAATAATAATGTTCATTTCTAAGCACATTTCAAAACTCTCAAGGTCACAGAATAATGTTTTTTCTGTGGGTGAGCAGCGGCAGCCACACAAGGCAGCGTTCACTCAAATAGATAGAAAGCTAACTAGCTAGCTAGCTAATAGCGAGCCAATAAATCCAAAACTAGGATCATACGTGCTCTTGCTGATGAAATTATTTTCATCTCAGGAGCCTTTAAATAAATAAATAAATAAATAAATGAATGAATCATTGGAGCGTTTCCAAGCAGCAAGATGCGGCATGAGCTTTGGCGGAAAGCACCAGTTGCTTTCTGGACCGGAGAAGACGCGCCAATGTGGACAAATGTTAATTGACAAGCACTTGCATCCGTTCCATCAATTTAATGAGCTACTTGGCACTCATAATATCAACAAAGACGTTAATGCTCGTGTCTTGACTGGTATTCGTAGGAGGGGATTCTGGCATCTCTTCACCGGCTCATTTAAAGGACAACCGACACCTCCGGACAAGTTGCGCCCATAATTTGTAAAATCACTTTAAATGACTTCGACTGAGCGCATTTTACAAAGATTTCACCGCATATAGCTATATTTTACCTTTTAAGACTCGGGCTGAATATTCAGGAAGTCTTGTTTTTGAGTTAGTGACGATTCCTGACGTGACATCATGGAGGGAATGCCTCTCACCGAGAAAGTGACACACAATGCATTTTGGGTACTTTTTTTCATCTAAAAACACTGTGTTGACCGCGAAATCAGAAGGAAAATTACATAAATAACGCGATGGTGAATCGTGTGTCGCAGCCAATTGCGGTAACACGCATAAGGAAGATATAAGTTGCCACAAATTCCCTGCAGACAAATCAGCCCATTTCCAACGGAGCTAGGGCGCCATCTTGTGCATTTTCTGGGTGATACATTGGAGTCCAGATGGCTCCAATTGATACGGAAGGACTTCTTTAATTGATTGCAAACATGTATGCTTTCCTCTTCAGAACTATTTGAATCATATTCATAACTGGATGAGTAACAAGAAATCTCCCAATCTGAACTCTCTGAAGCCATTGTTTTGATTCTGGAGCAAGGCAGTTTGTGAAGGAGTATCCTGGCGTGACATCACGAACAAGGGGGCGGGACTTTCTGAATCGGCCCAGTTTCCGAGCTCATTTTGTGGCAGTTTTGGGACAATTTAACTCATTTTTATTGTTTTTTTTGCATTTGACTAAAAATATGAGCCTGCGTGTTTTGACTATTTTAGATGCTATAAAACGTTTTTCCGATGTCAGTTAGGAAAAAAAAAAATAATTGTGTCGGTTGTCCTTTAAAGTGCACCAGATACACAATTGAATTTAACATAAAAAAATACAAATAAAAAATAGCATGGGAGAAGGCAAACTAAGCGTTTAGGCTACGCTTACCTAAGGCATCTCGTGTTGAGTGGCTGACTGCTTTTCAAGCCCGTCTCCAGGTACTCAAAGTCATCTGTGAACTCTTGATTCTCCCCAAACTCCACCACGTCGTTGAAGTGCTTGACATGCTGCACCACCGTGTACAGCTGGAAAGAGGGTTGGGGGGGGTGTGTGGCAAATGAGGTTAATTGCGGCTAATTGGCAAAAGCCGCGGCATCTGCCCGCACGCCTTGCAGGGAAATGCTTATTGCAGGGTAAAGGCGCCGTAAGCGGAAATGGATTGGATTGGATTTGCCTTTATTAGTCTCGCAGTGGAGAAATGTACATGTCACAGCAGCAAAGCGATAAAAGATAAATGATAAATGGCGGCCTTGGATTAGCTCGGTCAAGAGTGGTTAGCTAGAGTCTGGTTAGCTAGCTATATATTAGCTAGCTGGCTATCTATTAGCTATCTATCTAATAACTAACTATCTATCTAGCTAGCTTTTTATTTATTTGAGTTATTCCGGTTTGAGTGAACTCTGGCGCGTGTAACTGCCGCTGCTTACACACAGAAAAACTGATCCAGTGACTGTCAAGTGACCTTGAGAGTTTTGAAAAGCGCTAGCTATCTATTGGCAGTCTAGCTGGCTGGCTAGCTATATAGCTCGCTATCTATTAGCTATCTATTGGCGGTCTGGCTGGCTTGCTAGCTATCTATTAGCGGTCTAGCTGGCTGGCTAGTTATCAAGCTAGCTATCTATTAGCTAGCTGGCTTTCTATCAGAGTTACTTCCAGGTTGAGTGAACGCTGATGCTTGTGGCTGCCGCCGCTCACCCATCGAACTACTTATCCTGTGATTGGAAAGCGACCTTGAGATTTTTGAAATGCTGCCCCAATATGTCAAAGGCCCTCGCCAGCGCTTTATCTGTACCCAAGCATGAAAAAACAAAACCCGAACCAATTCGGGAATGGCGTTCATATTTCCAATTCCCGAATAAATTTGCGAATGGCAGTGAATAAGTTAATAATGAGATTTTTATTCACTTAACACGCCGCGTTGCGTTCAGGCTCACCTCCTTGTGCTCTTTCCTGCACTTGAGAGCCGTGACGATGTCCTGGTAAGGTCGCGTGGGGATGGTCTCTGATTTAATGACTTTGGGCGGGGGCGGAGGAGCTTTAAACAAGCCGTCATCTTTATTATTGGAGTTGCTGTCCTTGCCGCCATTGCCGCCATTGCCGCCGCTCGATGCGATGGCCTGGGGAGGAGAAAGCAGGAAAAAGTGAAATGCAACTCAGGCAGCCAGCTACAAAATCTGTTTAATGACATGTCTTAACAATTTAACGCAAGCGAATAGTCTGTTAGGCACACAAAGTCCCGAATAAGTGCCGTTTGCAGATGAGGAAGTGCAACTTTTGAAAATCCCCCTTGACAACAGTGCAATTTGTGAGTTCCCTCAGCAAACATTGACTTGCGTGGGAGGAGGAGGGGGGGTGAAGTGAGATTAAAATGCGGCGTTTTCATAAATGGAGGGTCACCGTCGGGGCAAACAAGTCCATTCGAAGAGAAAGAGACTAATTAGAGCAATTAAAAGCAAAAAAAAAAGCATTGAATACTGAGAGACCAATAAACAATATTCCCGCCTTAGTGCTCTGGAGGGGCCGACGGGGCAATTGCGTAACAAACTGCTAATGATTCCATAATGCGGCGTGCGGCCAAATGACAAATGAGGAAAAAAAGTCTGGAAAAAAAAAAAGCGGGGCGGGGGGCACACGCATATAGAGGTAACATCCGACTTACGACCAGCTCAGCTGACGACCACCAGACCCTTTTTTTCCAAAATTTTAATTCTACGCCTGGCACCGCAACGCGCTAGACGGCCGGCAATGCGTATGTCAATTTTGGCCAGCCAGCCAGCATGTCACTCTCGCACAACAATCGACCGCGTGATGGCACCAGGGGGGAGGGGGGAGGGGGGGGTTGCGAGTCATTTAGCCTCAGAATCTCTATTTAATATTTTGAATGGATTTCGACTGACGACCATTTGGTCGGACCTGAACTCGGTCGTAAATCGGATGTTACCTGTATACAGAAGTATATTAGGAAAGCTGTTGCAAATGCAATCTATTTAGCTATCTATCTAGATAGCTACCTAGTGTATTAGCTAGCTAGCTAGCTTTCAATTGGAAATCCGCCGATCGGCGGCAAATTCTCATCCGTGAAACGTTGTCGTTTCAATGGCGCTCTGAAGTGCAATGTGATGAATGCTCCATGCAGCAAAAAATAAAATAAAAGAGAGACAAACGCAATTGGTCGAGTGGCGTGCCGGCGGCGCCTTACCGGGGCCGTTTGCGGTCGAGCCATGGCCGGCACGGGGAGCTCTTCGGACTCCGGCTGGTTCCAGTGCCGAGCGTTGTACACCGCTTTGGCGGGAGACTGAAACAGAAGAGGCGGAGGGTTGGTTTTCATCAAGATATGACATGTCGTGCCGTGGAAATGTCAAATGGGTGGGTGTGGGTTTAATGGAGGTTGCCCATGCCCCTTTTTGATGAGAAGAATAATAATAATAATACATTTCATTTATAATTTTTGTGTTGCGTATTGCGATTTTGTGTTGCGTCAGCATAATGATCACAGATGTCAAACTAAAGGCCCGGGGGCAAAATCTGGCCCATCACATCATTTTGTTCGGCCCCAGCAAGAAAATAAGCAAAATTATGAAATACCATGATTGGATATTGGATATATATTGGATATGCCTTTATTAGTCTCACAGTGGAGAAATTTACATTTCACAGCAGCAAAGTGATGAAAGGAATGCTTGCTAAAGTTTGAACTAAAATTTAAAATTGTCGTATGTAAACCACAATAACAATTATTTTTCGTGATTTCAAACTTAGAAAATAGTTATTTGTTAATTTATTATGCGCTCTACATGTAGTATGTGGAGGAGATGAAACATTCTAATGGCTTCCTCAAATTAATCACGGCCCTCGAGAGGAAACCGTCACAACAACAATAATAATAATACATTTCATTTACAATACATTTCACAGATTTAGTTTTTCTGTGGGTGAGCAGCGGCAGCCACGTGCGCCAGCATTCACTCAACCCGTAACTCAAATAAATATAAAGATAGCTAGCTAATAGATGGCTAATCTAACTAGAGAGCTAGCTAGTTGTGTTAAGTTCATTCTGTCTCCTGGTTATCAGTTGCAAATCATCGAGATAGCTATATAGCTAATAGATAGATAGCTAACCAGCTAGATAAATAGCTAGCTGGATATGTTACAATTCCACAAAAAGATACACTTTTTTTGAATTCAAATTTCCCCATTGTGGGACGAATAAAGTTTTTTTGAATCTAATTTTTTTTAAGGCTGTAAACTGCTGTGTGACTCCGACAACAACGACCTCCCGATGCTGCTGGATTGTGTGTGTGTGGCCCGCGGCAAAAAAAAACTGACATACACCAACAATTTACATCCGCACGGTTATCTGTTCAGGATTTGGCATGGAATGGTCCGACGTGATGACATGTCGAAATAATTCAATTGTTTTCTGTCCTAACAGCCTCCGGCGGGGCTAAGCTAAGCGAAGCGATAATGAGGCCCGTGACAAAATTTTACTTTGACACTATTGACTGTTTTCACACTCAAATACAATTACAATGCGACTTGAAAGCGTTTCGAAAATCTGCTGAGAAGCTAAAAAGCCCATCTTACTATTTCAAAAATGTAAAGTCAAAGTAAATAGCGCCCAACACGGGAATTTATGGCATTAAATTTCAAAACAAACAACAGCAACCAGCGCCAGTAAAAGTCATTCAGCGCTCGCCGTTCATCTCAATAAAGCGCCGCGGCGCCCAACACAAGCGTGATTTTTGTAAATGAACGCAAAGGAGACCACATGAATATTGTACTACACCGGTCTGAGACGTCGGTGGTGCGGCACGGAACGCCACCCAGCAAGCTACATAGCTAGCTAGCTGGCTATTAGCCGTCACCACCACCTCAAGTGCCACAAAGCACTTGACAGAACAACATTTTTTTGGACAGATGTGCGCAATGGTGACTGGCGAACCTTTTTGGGGCCGCTGAAGATCTTCTTGAATCCGCCGCCGAGGTCCTTGGACTTGTCGCTTTGCTTCCCTGAGCGTCCTTTTTGGCCCTCGGCGCCGCCCGGACTGGAGTCGTCGGAGAAGTCAAAAGTGTCTGCGGCGGAAGAGGGGGGACGACGATTGTGAATTATGTCTTGTCTATGAGTTTTGAAAGGCGCTAATTATATACTATTATTATTACTCTTACTATTCTTACTGTTAGTATTATTATTATAACTATTATTATTGCTACTATTATTATATAATTATTAGTATTAGTATTATTTGTAGTAGTATTACTATTATTATTCCTATTATTACCAAATATTTATTATTATTACTATGACTACTACTAGTTTTACTACTCTTACTATTATTACTATTACTATTATTGTTACTCTTACTAGTATGACTGTTAGTATTATTACTATTATTATTATTACTTTTATTATTGTGATTATTATTATTACTTTTATTATTGTGATTATGATGATGATGATGATGATTATTACAAAAAGTCTCAGTTGCGCATTCACAAGGCAGCCAAAATAAAAAAACAAATTGTGAAGAGAATGTCGACGTCGGAATTATGCGGCAGATCGCAACGACATTTTTTGAAAATGGGCGTACCCGTATTGCTGCTGGCCTGGCTGTCCTGCGAGTCGCTGGTATGCGGGCTGTCCACGCCCGAACTGAGCGCGGCCAAGGCGGCCGCGGCCGCCCTGACTTTCTTCTCCTTGACGTCGTTGTCGTCATCGTCGTCGTCGTCGCTGTCGCTCTCGCTGAGGTCGTCAAAGCCAAAGTATTTAATCTTGTAGCTGCTCTTCCCCCCGCCGGAAGTTTCCGAGGCTTCGTCGCCTTCGCGGGCTTCTTCGTCCTCGAAGCCGAAGAATTCCAGCTTCGACTCGGCTTTGGACTTTTTGGTCTTGACGCAAGAGGTTCGGAATCTAGAAGAAATCGTGACGTTTCGGATGCTTTTTTTAAACAGATGGACTGAAATCCGACGTTAGAATACAAACCACTCTATGTGGGCTGGTGTTCATTTTTTTTCAGCATCAATTTAAATAATTCATTTACAAGCGCCTTTCAAAAGTCACAAAGTCACTTTACAGTCACAGGATAAATTTTTCTGTGGGTGAGCAGCGGCAGCCACACGCGCCAGCGTTCACTCAACCTGGAAGGAACACAAATGGATAGAATGCTAGCAGGCTAAAAGATAGCCAATCGCTAGATGGCTAGCGAGCCAGATACACAGCTAATAAATAGCTATAAGATAGCAGTTAGCTATCTATTTACTATCTAGCTGATTGGCGATAAATATCGCTGTCTTTTAGCTATCTAACTAACTAGCTGGCTATGTAGCTAGCTATCTATTTGCTGTCTATTAGCTATCTAACTATCTAGCTATCTATTTGCTGTCTATTAGCTATATAACTAACTAGCTGGATGGCTAGGTATCTATTTTCTGTCTATTAGCTATCTAACTAACTATCTGGCTATGTAGATAGCTATCTATGTGCTGTCTATTAGCTATCTAACTATATGGGTATCTAGCGAGCTATCTATTTGCTGTCTACTAGCTATCTAACTAACTAGCTGCTATCTAGCGAGCTATCTATTTGCTGTCTATTAGCTATCTCACTAATGAGCTGGCTAGCAATCTATTTGCTGTCTATTCGCTATCTAACTAACTAGCTGGCTATCTAGTGAGCTATCTATTTGCTGTCTATTAGCTATCTAACTGGCTATCTAGCGAGCGATCTATTTGCTATCTAACTATCTCGCTGGCTATCTAGCTAGCTATCTATTGGCTGTCTATTAGCTATCTAACTAACTAGCTAGCTTGCTATTTGCTGTCTATTAGCGATCTGACTAATTAGCTGGTTATCTAGCAAGCTATCTATTTGCTATCTGTCTTGCCCTGTGACTGTAAAGTGACCTTGAGAGTTTTGAAAGGCGCTTAGAAATGAAATGGATTATTATTATTATTATTATGATGATGATTCAATCCCAAATGTGCTCCTGACTTACCTGGCAGGTTTCGGCTGCACCTCTGACTTCTTCTTCATCTGTCCGGCGTCGCCAAGGTCGGCGGGCGTGGCCGGCGACACCAGCTCGTCGGCGCTGCGCTCAATTAAATCCTGGATGGTGACGTTGCACACCGACACGCAGGACGGGTGCAGCACCGTGTAGTCGCGCACCCTGCCGGCTCCCTTCCCCGCGGCTTTTTTGACGTTGCCGGCGCTGTTGCTCGCCGAGGCGGAAGCCGCGCTGTCGGGTTTCTCGGGAGCGGTCGGCGCTTCCGCCGCCGCCGCTTCCGCGTCGTCTTCGGCGAAATAATTTGTTGGAGCGAGCGCGCGGTTGGTATTTCTTGCAGTTTGAGGCTCTGAGGGTGAACGGGGAGGGGGGGATGTTGTCCACAGGTTCTGGGGGGGGATCCCGCTCTGGAGTTTCTTGCGACGGCGGTGCGTTATTATCGGACAAGGTGGTTTGGGGGTGTACGTTAGCCCCTGGAACGTCAGTGGGTTGTGAGACGGGGGTCTTCTGGGTCCCTGAGGAGTTGTGAGCCGATGGCGCTGCTGCGTTGGATAAAGACGTGGTGGGCGCCGCCGGCATCTGGATGCTTTCTGGAGCGCTAACGCACCTCGGCTTGTTATTTTCAACCGTCTTTGGGTCAGCTGCTGTCTTGGCTGTGAGCAGACAAAAAAGAAAACAAAGGAATGTTACAAAGTGTGACATCATCACTTCAAAGTACCGTATTTTCCGCACTATAAGGCACAACCAAAACCTGTTATTTGCTTCAAGAGATAACCCTGCGCATTATACGCTGGTACGCCTTATATGTGAAGTCATATTGAACCACAACAGGTCTGGCAACTATAGTCAGCAGCCACAGACTCCATTTCTCCTGAGTATGCTATTTTTTAATTTCTGAATCATAACTGCCATGAAAGCTGGCTATCTAGCTAGCTATTTGCTAGCTACCTCGCTGGCTATCTTGCTAGCTATCCCGGTGGCTATCTTGCTAGCTACCCCCGCTGGCTATCTATCTATTTGCAAATTTCCCCATTGCGGGACGAATAAAGGTATTCTGATTCTGATAGCTGGCTATCTATCTATCTAGCTAGCTATTTATCTAGCTGGCTAGCTATCTAGCTGGTGGGCTATCTATCTAGCTGGCTAGCTAGCTATCTATTGGCTATATAGTTATCGAGCTCTCTATCTAACCATTTATTAGCTAGCTAGCTTTCTATCTATTTGAGTTACTTCCGGGTTGAGTGAATGCTGGCGTGTGTGGATGCCGCTGCTGATTTATTTGCTATTTATTAGCGATGCATTTGCGATCTATTATATATTTAGTGTATATAATAGTATTCAATAGGAAACGTCGCATAAAAACAACAGATTGACATTATATACTATCCGGTAGTGTAAACGCCACATCGGCCATTTTGAATGGATCTCGACTTACGACCATTTTGTCGGAACGGAACCCGGTCGTGACTCGGATGTTACCCGTATGTATATAAATAACGCACTAGCGTGAAAAACGGGTCCTTCCCCCTCCTTACTTGGAACTCTATCCGCGGTCACAACGGCGACATTTTCGGCCATCGTCTGGGCCGCGATGCCCTCGTCGACGCTCATGGACTCGTCGTCACTGTCGAAGCCGAACGGGTCGTCCTCGCTGTCGCTGTCCTCCAGCCGAGGTCTCTTGGAGAGCTCGTCCGACTTGCCGTGAGGCCTTTTGGCTCCCAGCTGGGCCTTGTAGGTAGTTTCGCCCCATTTGGTGGTCAGGGTGGGCTTCCGGTTGGAGAAGACTTCTTCGAACTTGGAGTTGGCTTCGCCTCCCTTACGGTTGTACGTTTTCCCAAATCTGGATGTCATGGTGGTGACTTTATGTTACATATTAACTGGGACCTGAAATGCAAGGCCAACATGTGAAAAAAAAAAAAAATCGGACATAGATGCTGCTTTTTTTCCATTTATGGGGCTTAAAAAAACACCTTGTGCTTTGGCGACAGACCTTTTATTCTGTGTCGAGGTAGATATGTTTCACTGTCAAAGGGAATGCTTCTTTTATATCTTATGATGTTACCAAGGCAACAGGATAAACTTTGAAGAATTTTGGGCCATATTATTTGCTCATGTTCAGTCAAATATTTCAAACCACATTACTGCGTCACCTCAGTGTTGGAAGACAGTCCAAAACTGTTGACAGATTGTTTGCTATTACAGTGATATCTCGGTTTACGAACCACTTGGCATACGAACTTTTCGGTTGACGAACCTTAAATTTATGAAAATTTTATCTTGGCATACAAACTACATTTTGGGATACACACGAAGCTGCCACAATGAGTGATGTGTCCTTGGCGAACGAGCCCGTTCTCCTAACAAGAAAATGGCAGCCGGCTTGTTTTGGTCCTCTATTCCCCGCCCCCAGTCTTCGATTAAAGCCACATGATTGGTCAAGAAAGCAGCAGTGAGGGGAGGTGGTTTGAACATTAAAGAACAGGCAGACGACAGAGCGAGAGTAAGAAAATGGATAGAACACAGTGAAATTTGGACTTGTTTCAACGTTGATAATTCAAAGGCAGAGTGTAGACTACATAGAATATACATAAAATAATAATATATTAAATAATAATAATAATAAAAAATAAATAATAATAATAGACATAAAATAATGTATATTTTGTGTAGTTTTACGTCTTATTTAGTAGAAAATAATGCTTTATGGGGACCTGGGAACGGATTATTCTCATTTTAATGGTTTCCTATAGGAAATTAATTTTGGGGATACACACTTTTCACCTTACACTCTGTCTGGGAACCAATTAAGTTCGTAAGCCAAGGTATCACTGTAGATCACACATGAAATGCATTTTATTTCTATTATTTTAATAGAGGTTGATGCGGAGAAAATCACAGTTTGGCTTTAAAAAAATCCTATTTAACTTTTCAATGATATTACAAAGTGACACAAGTGAAGCGAGCTCAGCCGCGAATAAAACAGCTGCTTTCAACACGTTTCCGTCACACTTCTAATGCCCGACACGTTAAAAAAAACACGCATATTAGATTCACTTTTACATGACTAAATTACTCGCTACGTTCATTTATCGTATATATTAAATTAACTTTGGGACGTCTAAAAACGCGGCGACCCTACGAGCGGCACATCGGGTTGTAAAGTTCACATAAAGTTAGCCGATAGCTGTTAGCACGGTGTGCTAGCTGCTGGTTTACACATCGTATAAAACGTTGAGAATTGTACATTTATAACTCATCGTGGTCGGCAAATACGAATGAAAAACAAAAATGGGTTCAAGTGACAAAAGTAGAATTTCAATCACCAAGTTTGGCAAGTACTCCGTGTTACCTTTTAACTCCAGAATAGGCTTGTTTGTTAGCCAACCGGCTAGGCCTGATTCCTCAAACCAAGCGCCTAAAGTCCGTCTCGCGGAGTAAAAACAATGCCAAAAACGCGTCCCCCGAGCGGTATCCACTGCCAGGGAATCGCCAGTGTGCGATTAAACTAAACACGCGTGTTCAAACGCGGTCTAAATTTAGTGGATAATCCCGTCTATCGCATTTTGGAGTGCCACTGGCCGCCATTGAAACACCCCCTCCCCTTCTCGTTTAGCTCGGCCACAACCGACTTGTCATGCGGGCTTCGGCGCTGAAATGATCCAATCAGCTGCTCGGATGTTTGGAGGTGTAGTAGTGAAGTCTAGTCTGATTGGTTGGGAATTGAACGATTGTATCGCGATAGGGGGCGCTAGATGACCATGAAAGCGTGTAACCGAATTGACGTCGTTTTGAAAGGATTTTGACCGATAGTCTTCGTTCGCATTCAAGATATTTTTCAGTTTATTTTATTTTGTATTGATTAGTCTTTGTTAATTTCATACATAGATATTTCTTATGTTTTTATTTTGAAAAGCACCAACTCGTTTGCGCATGCTCGTTGGTGACATGCAGTTGTCCAACTCGTGTGAAGAAATAGCACACAACAAAAATCATAATAATAATCAATTTAATGGTAAGCGCCTTTCAAAACTCTCAAGGTCACTTTTACAGTCACGGGATAAAGTTTTTCTGTGGGTGAGCAGCCTAAATAGCCAGCCAGTGTTCACTCAACCCCAAAGTAACTCAAATAGATAGGGAGCTAGCTCGCTAGCTAATAGCACTTCATCGTCTTCTTGCTGCCCCCCTTTTTTCACTTAAATGTTACATTTGACCCCTTTGAGCCGCAAATATTTTAAATACTTCAGATTGTAACACAAGGTTGTGGACGATGTCAAACATTTATCAAATATTTTTCCACGTGAAGGAAAAGCAAGAGAGGATGATGGGAAGGTCATCCAAACGTGTGAGCAGTGGCAGCCACACGCGCCGGCGTCCAATCAACCCAGAAGTAACTCAGATAGAAAGCTAGCTAGCTAGCTGATAGATACAGTAATAATCATAATACATTTGATTTCTAAGCGCCTTTCAAAACTCTCAATTTTAATTTTAAATAATAATTTTTAAATAATAAAAATGACTTTTTTTTAATCATTCACTATTTATTTAGCAATGATTTATGAATGTTTATTTGTGGGTACAAATGAAAGCTTCAAAAAATGAAAGTCGAAACAATTTATTATCATCCAACATCACGTAACCAAAACACTCTACAGTACTTTTTTGTTTTGTTTCAATAAAAAAATAAAAAAGAGGTTAGAACACAATAATTATACACATTAGATGTGCTCAGCGAGCCTCGAAATAGCTTCAAAAGTGCACAGGAAGGCCTGACTCAGCAATAATATTAAAAAAATAAAATAAAGTAACGTAACATAACATAAAATATAAAATAAAATAAAACAGCTTCTTGTTATTGGTGGTGACACTAAAAGGGTAAAAACATGAAACACACACACGCACACACACACGCACACACACAAACACACACGAAAAATACAGTATGGCTTTTTACAGCAATCCATACAGTCGCTCATTTTCAAGGCACATGGCCAGAATGTTCCAGAATCTGGCAACTCACAGGAGAATGTTGTGTCCATAGAAATCCCACCCCCCAACACACATACTACCAACGGTGAAAAGTAGAACCTATCTGCCGTTTCAGAGGTCAAGGGTCGATCTCCACGGGAACCACGGTGAGGATGGCGTCCTCGTTGCCCCGGCGTACCACCACTTTGAGGCTTTTGTCCTTCTTGACGGCGGCGCTGACGTCGTTGGCCGTGGAGATCCTCTTGCCGTTGATGGAGATGATCACGTCGTGTTCTTTGAGGCCGCCGCTGTAAAAAACGCGTGAGGATCAAGTGTGCTCAGTATGCTGCGAAAATCAAGTGGGAAGTAATCCATAATCTAATCTCATCCACCCACCCATAATATCATCCCATCCATCCATAATCTCATCTAATCCAACCACCCATAATCTCATCTCATCCATAATCTCATCTCATCCATCCACCCATCCATCCATTCATATCATTTCATCTCATCCATCCATCATCTCATCTAATCCCATCCATCCATATACATCCATAATCTCATCTCATCCAATCCACCCGTAATTTCATCTCATATCATCCCTCCATAATCTCATCTCATCCATCCACCCATCCATCCACTCATATCATTTCATCTCATCCATCCATCATCTCATCCATTCAGTCATAATCTCATCTCATCCATCCACAATATCATTTCATCCATCCATCATCTCATCTGATGCCATCCATCCATATACATACATCTCATCTCATCCCATCCACCCATAATTTCATATCATCCCTCCATAATCTCATCTCATCCATCCAGTCATAATATCATCTCATCCACCCATAATCTCATTTTATCTCATCCATCCACCCATTCATAATATCATTTCATCCATCCATCATCTCATTTGATCCCATCCATCCATATACATCCATGCATCTCTAATCTCATCTCATCCATGCATCCATAATCTCATCTCATCTATCCATCCACCCAGCCAAATAAAACACATCTCTCATGATCCACCTAGCATTATCTGAGGCTCGGAAAGATACAAATCAACCCCCCCGCCCCTCCGCTTTATGATCAAAGGTGACATTGTCCTCATCAGGAAGTGGCTTGCTCGCTTGCGCACTCAAAAATAGGAACACTCGTCGCTTTTGTTTTAATTGAGCGCAATTTAAAAGACCCTCCATAACTATCGACAGACATGGCTTTGATTTGGTCAGTACTTCAAAAAGTACTCTGAGAAGTCTTAACCCCCCCCCCCCCATATGCGTCTATCCTTCAGGATATATGTGTGAAAACAATCACTCACACTGCAGCTGGCGTCTTTGCAATGACTTCCATGACATAAGCGCCAGAGGTAACGTCAGGGAAGTCTCGATGTCGACTCTTTAATTCTTTGGCCAGTCTTCAGTTATTCACGTGCATGTACAAAAAAAAACAAAAAAAAAGGGAAACAGATGTAAGAATAAAAAAAAAGAAAAAGGGAAGTGTGCATAAAGCGGAGTCATCAATCATGCAGGAAGCGTGCGCGTAAACGTACGCTGGGGTGAGAGTCATCATCCTTACACCGATGTATTTCTTTTTTGCAGCTGCCGTGCCTGCAGAGGGACAACAAGATGACACCATTCAGCTACATACAAATTTTGTCTTATACATAAAAGCGTTAGAAACCTTATACTTTCATCAGGAAAAGAAAAAGTTAATTCCTAAATGATATGGGTCTGGAGTTATATGATCTTGAAATGGAGGCAGCTGTACAAAATACATACATATTGATTTATATAGCGCTTTAACAACAGCGGAAGCTGTCACAAAGCGCTAACATGGACAAAAGGCAAATGCTGCCCCCTGGTGGAAGAAAAAAACATTGCCAGAGGTCTGACCAGCGCTTTATCGGCACCCCCCCTGCACGACAAACCAAAATTCAGAAATGGCAGCGAATGAGTCCAGCTAAAGAATCAGTCCACTGTGAAAACTATTTCCCAGAGATTCTCTTCGGCTTTACGTCATTGTGTCATTATCCTAGCATACTGTAAAAAGCTAACAATTCAGGAAGTCAGCTGACTTTTTATATTTTATTTTGGCGGGGGCTCTGTATATGTGAAGGACCCCCGACTGGACCATTTGAAACCAATCCAGATGGTAAAACCCGCCTCTTCCCGAATGATCATTGGGCAGTTGGCACAAAAAGGTGGCGGTTGCTATGGTGACGCCTGTCTTCTCAATCTGAGCCCCGCCCACATTATTTTGGGACGGCGCCAAACACAATCATCACCGTTGAACGGGCACCTTCTCGTCTCCAATTAGCTTGACTGACGACAAGCGGTTTTCCGAAAGATAACACAGCTGTGAAGTCGGAATTCTGCGAGTTGTTTTCACATTCCGCTTGTGGAAATAATTTTACGGTTACTATTAAACACCCTCCCCCCACCGCCCTGCCCAACCATATTCCAGACTGGAAGATGCTGGTTAACCACTTTCCTACCGGGTTTCAACAAACACCTTGGACAGTTTTATACGTAGAGTGATACCTCAACTCACAGACTTAACTGGTTCCCAGAAAGTGTGTGTAAGGTGAAAAGATTGTGTTCCGAACATTTATTTCTCATAAGAAACCATTAAAATGAGAATAATCCGTTCCCAGGTCCAGATTAAACACAATTTTCGGCCTAATAAGCCATAAAACAACACAAAATACAGTGATACCTCAGCTCACAAACTTAATTGGTTACCAGAAAGTGTGTGTAAGGCAAAAAGTTTAACTTCCGAAAATGTATTTCTCATAAGAAACCATTAAAATGAGAATAATCCGTTCCCAGGTCCCCATAAAACATAATTTTCTACTTTCTAAGCCTTAAAACTACACAAAACCTTATTTTATGTATAATAAATGTGCTATTGTATTGTAATTAAATAAATAAACTGTACAGTATAATAAAGTCATTTCATTTACCTTTGTGATAGCCGTTGATGTAGTTACCTCTTGATGATATCCGAGTGAAGTTGCGGTGCTTTCTCGGCGATAATACCCTCGTTCACAATGTCCCCTGCTAGCTGCTTTTCGTTAATCCAAATCAACAGAAGTTTTACAGCCTCTTATATTGCCTGAGAAGCCACACGTAGCAATGGTCGACTTAGCGTACTGGTACTGGGACGCTAAGTCACACAAACGCACACCTCGTTGGTGTTTTTCCATGATCTCCTTCTTCTGCTCGATCGTAATTTTCTTTTGTGTCTTCTTCGGCTTAACGCTAGCCCGTGTTGGGGTCTTTTTTGGTCCCATAATAGCAAAAGTACTCCACTCGATAACAAACCAAATCTGCACTCAAAGGGAGTGTGGAAAACTAGTCCGCCAGCTACCGTGGCGCTGTTCGACCGTATGGTTTGGTGTTCATCCGCCGAAAACTAGTCATCTCACCTCTGGACTGTCTGTCATACGACTCGGCCAGGAACTGCTGGATCTTGTCTGAGGGAATAGCGAAGGAAATGCCGGCAGTGACTTTTAATGTGTTGATTCCGACCACCTCGCCGTCCTGAAAAGGATCATTCCAAAGCCACCTGTTACATTCATTTACAAGGAAAGGCGCTCGTGTTCATGTCGTGTCTCGACAAACGTTAAACAATCAAGAATAGGACAATGCAGTTTGAAGGCTTTAACATCCTTTTACAATAAAAATAAAAACAAAAACAAGGACAAATAAATAAATACAATAAAAATAACAATAAAACTAAAATTAAAGACAAAACAAATAAATAAATGATAAATAAAATAAAAAACAAAACAATAAATAAAACATGAAATAAATAAAATAAAAACAAAAATAAGAAGAAATATAAAAAATAAAATAACAATAACAATAAAACTAAAACGAAAGAAAAAAACAAAACTAATGAATAACTAAAATACAAATAAAAATAACAAAACTAATGAATAAGTAAAAGTAAAGGTAAAAGATGTCTGAGGGTCAGGGTAAGGATCAGGATCAGAATAAAAAAAATCAAAATAAAACTCTCTTACCAAATTAACAAGAGGTCCACCCGAATTGCCGTACTGTCAAAACAACAATAATAATAATAATGAATAAATAGTTTTTGAGGTAACTGTATGTTAACTCATTCACTGCCATTCATGAATTCATTCGGGAATTAAAAATATGACTTAGGGTGCCATTCCCGGATTTGTTGTTGTTTTTTTCTTGTTTGGGTCCCGATAAAGCGCAGGCCGTGGCCTCTGGCAATGTTTTTCAATTCCACAAGGGGGCAGCATTTCCCTTTTTTCCATGTTAGTGCTTTGTTCCAGCTTCAGCTGTTGTTAAAATGCTATATCAACCATGATGTACGTATTGCATTGTATTTTGGGCAGCCGCCCTCATTTCAAGCTCATATAACTCCAGACACATATAATTTAGGAATTAACTCTTTCCTTCTGATGAAAGAAGAGAGTCTAAGGCTTCTAACGCTGCATTGAATATTTATGTCGTCCTAAAACTCAACATTCTATGGCTCCTGAAATTCGAATGACAATGACAAAAACCCTGGCACAGGAGCGGCCACATTTTGGCATGGCCGTCTGGCAGTGAATGAGTTAATGGCAGACCACGTACATTGATGATGGCGTCCGTCTGGATGTAGTCCATGTCAGAGTTGCTCAAACCGAGCTCGCGGCCCCCCCTCTGGGTGGTGCTGACAATCCCCGTGGTGACGGTGTTCTGCAGGGAAAAGGGGCTGCCAATGGCCACCACGAACTCGCCCGGCCTCAAGTCTGACGAGCGGCCCAGCAGCAGCACGGGGAGCTTCGTCTGCGGCGTCGAGTAACATACAACAACACAAGGCGCTGGATTTGATTTGAATCGTGACTGTTTGGAAGATCTTGCGAGGTGCGCTACAGCTGTCTGCTATTTTACAATGGTTGTTACATTTTATGCTTCGCCAACGATTATCCAATCAATCATCTATGAGACATTTACAAGTACTGATACCTTGGTTTACGAACCCCTTGGCTTACGAAGTTTTCGCTTTACGAACGTTAAATTTCTGAAAATGTTACCTTGGCATACAAACTATTTTTCGGGATACAAACGGAGCTGCCACAATGAGTGATGTGTCGTTCGCGAACGAGCCAGTTCTAACAAGAAAATGGCAGCCGGCTTGTTTTGGTCCTCTATTCCCCGCCCCCAGTCGTCAGTTAAAGCCACGTGATTGGTCAAGAACGCAGCCGTGAGGGGGTGAGGGTTACAGACAGAGAGAGTGAAGCCATTCTCCAAAAAAGAAAATGGCAGCCGACATGGATGGTTTAAACATTAAAGAGACAGGCAGACAACAGAGAGAGAGCGAGTGAGAAAATGGATGGAAAACAGTGAAATTTAGACTTGTTTCAACTTTGGTAGTTCAAAGGCAGAGTGTAGCCTGCAAGGTTAAAATTCCCATTAGTCAGGCTCCACAAATAACCCGCACAAGCCATCTGTAAACTTGATGCAAAAAGCTATCAACCCAGCTAAACAGAACACAATTGATGAGGAACTAGGTAAAATGATAGCAGAGAAAGCACATCCAAGGGATCATTCCTCAAGATTGTGAAAGAAGAAGGCTACGTTTCTCATCAAGCGTTTAATGCTGATGAAAGCGGCCGCTCCATTCCATCAAGCCATCAACGACCATCACAAAGGGCAATAAAACCACTTTATTATACAGTACAGTTTATTTGTTTTAATTATAATACCATAGCACATTTATTATACATAAAATAAGGTAGATTTTGTGTAGTTTTAAGGCTTATTTAGTTGAAAATTATGTTTTATGGGGAACTGGGAACAGATTATTCTCATTTTAATGGTTTCCTATAGGAAATTAATTTTTGGGATACACACTTTTCACCTTACACACTCTATCTGGGAACCAATTAAGTTCGTAAGCCAAGGCATCACTGTATCACCAGTTTTTAAAGCCCCTTAGACTTGGTCATGAAGATAGAAAAAAAACTGTACGGGTGCATCCCACTGGACACTCCCATACAAAAACATTCACTCCTTTTTCCCACAACATTCCCGCAACCGGCGTGGGATGCTAAAACGTTAGCTTCCGATGTTCTGCAATGAAAAGCTTCGCTGACAAAGCGTTTCTATGTTGCTGCACGTGCGTGGAAAGAGATGGAGAGAAAAAAAAGACAAAAAGTAGCTTGTGTAGGTAAATAATGACAGTGTGGCTAGCTCAGTTACAAACCAAAGAGCACGGCAGCTCACGCTAAAGACGCAGACATAGAGAGGAAGGTTATATTTATCCCCTTCCATGCTGGTGAAATCATCTCATGCTGCTGGGAAGGCTGCAGTTAAACCACATCACGATGCTGCCATTTCACCAACACACTCGCCTCTTGCGTAAGGAAATAATAAGGGGTACTTTTGTGTCCATTCCAGAAGAACAAAACTGCAGGATCCCCCCCTTGCGGATGATGTTTGGAGTATGGCATCGAAGACCATCTTCTTTGGGCGCTCGTATGTAACGAAGAGTGGAAATGTTTTGGTGGCAAAAACATGTATTAGTTTCACCGATTAAACAGGAAGTCTGCCATTTTGGTTTGAGGCAACCATTTTTGGGGCAAATGCAAAATGGTACATGAAGAAAACCAAGCTAAACTTCGATTACATCCGTGACTGAAATTAAATAGGAAATCAGTTACAGTGAGACCTTGGCTTACGAACCTAATTGGTTCCCAGACAGAGTGTGTAAGGTGAAAAGTGTGTATCCCAAAAAACATTTTCCCATAAGAAACCACTAAAATGAGAATAATCAGTTCCCTGGTCTCCATAAAACATAATTTTCAACTAAAATAAGCCTTAAAACCACACACAACATACCTTATTCGATGAATAATAATTATGTGTTTTAATTTCAGGCAGACATTTTGTGCCATTTTTTTCCACAGATGATCCCAGATCAGAAACCGGTATCCTTGACATGGTGTTCGCTTTTCTATTTATATTAATTCTAAGTGTAACATTATGTGCCGCTTGAATGTTAATGATGTCCACGTGAGGCATCAGGTGTTCTAGTAGGCTTTCCTGACATTTATTTTACATTCGAGGCAAAAGCTGGTAGTTTGACTTGAACAGACTCCGTCTAATTTGGAACTTTTTCGAATTCACGAAGACTAGTTTTGCTGATGAGTATGGTTATGCTACTAAATACTGTGTATTTATTTAATTTGTGCCATTTAGCGTATTAGCTAATTATCTATCTAGGTAGCTAGCAATTAGCTATATAGCTATCTAGGTGGCTAGCTATTTAGCTAGCTATCTGTTGGCCATCTATTCACAATCTACTGACTGGCTGGCTAGCTATCTATTTAGCTTTCTATTAGCTATATACTGTAGCTATGGAGTTGGCTAGCTATCTAGCTTGCTATCTGTTGGCATTCATTAAAAGTGCGTCTTATAATTCAGTGAATTTTATATATGGAAAAACCATTTAATATGTCATTCATTGAAAACACATACTGTAGCTATTTATTTACTAACTATTAGCTATCTATTCGCTAGCTATTGGCTAGCTATTAACTAACTATTAGCTATCTACTCGCTGTCTAGCTAGCCTTCTATCTATTTACTTCCGGGTTGAATGAACCCTGGCGCTTGGCTGCCACTGCTCACCCACAGATTTAACGTATCCTGTGACTGGACAGTAACCATGAGACTTTTGAAAGGCGCTTATAAATAAAATGTATTATTATTATTATTATAGACAGATGTCCGGCGCGAACTTACCAAGCCATTTTGGGTTTGAAGCAGTCAATTTAGGTTAAATTCCGCAGTGTGTGTTTTGACAAACGCACACTGAGTTAGTGGTGTTTGGGACATCAATTCTTACACAGTGGTGGGGAATCAAACCTGTCACCGTCATTGCTTGGAGACCACCGGGTCCGTCGGGACATTGTGGCGTTTCGTCTGGTCAACGCTGCGGCGCGAAACGCAAACTTGATACCTGCACACGCAAACACACCGTGTGTTTGTGTGCGTGTTTGTGTGTGTGTGTGTGCGTCTGCAAAAGTAGGCACCCCTGACAGTGTTTGACATGTGCAAACACACACAGACGCCGGACACGAGTAGTAGTAGTAGGAGTAGTCTCTATGGCAACACAAACACAGACAAACACAATGTACTGCTGACCATTTCAAGACCATTCGAACAAAAGGTCCAAAATAATAAACTAGAAAAGGGAAAAAAAGGGGAGGAATCAAACATTACGTTATAAAGTTTAAGACAACCAGTATTTGGTCCTGTAAAACTCCTTGCCGTCGGATTATCGGTGGGTTGTTTGGAAGGTCATTTTTAAGCTAACCGTTAGCCATCACTTGCGACAGTCTATGGAAAGACTGTAGACGGGCAAGTTGTTTGGAAGGTCATTTTTAAGCTAACCGTTAGCTATCACTTGCTATATGGAAGGACGGATAGACTGACGGGTGGTTAAATGGACTGATGGAAAAACAGACACATAGATGGACGAATACGCCAGCGGACAGATGGATAGCATAGCTATCACTTGGACCCATTGACCACCACCCCCCGAAAAAAAAAAAAAAAAAACTACTAGCCTTCGGATTATGGGCGAGTCGTTTGGAAAGTAATTTTTAAGATAACTGTTAGCCATCACTTGCTATATAGAAGGACGGATAGACTGAGGGGTGGTTGGATGTACAGATGGGAAAAACAGACAAATAGATGGACAAATAGACCACCGGAAAGACGGACCCATTGACCAAACCCGTCAAAAAGAGCTACTAGCCTTCGGATGACAGGCAAGTTTTTTGGAAGGTAAATTGTAAGCTAACTGTTAGCCGTCACTCGCTATATAGAAGGGCAAATAGACCGAGGGGTGGTTGAATGGACCGATGGAAAAACAGACAAATACAAGGACGAATAGACCGCCGAACAGACGGACCCATTGACCAAGCCACCTCCCCCTCCCAAAAAAAATAATCCTCCTGACACTCACTGCGGCTATCTAAGCCAAGATACACGAACCTTTCACCCAAAGACACAGTAAAACGATGGGAAGATGGCAATAATGGACACCACAAATTACAGGAAGAGAGTGTGACACGAGTGAGTCAGGTCCAGAAGGACAAAAATAAAAAAATAAAATTCAGCAAAGCAGATGAGGGCGAGTCACGCAACGGAATACGTCTATCAGTGTCGGAATTAATTCATTTCGGATTTTATTCTAGGCGGTGGGAACAGGACTGGACATACTTTCCTAAATTAGACAATCCTGTACATGTCCAGTGAACATATTTGACTGGATTCAAGTGACAAGTTGATTCACTGTGGTCCAAAGTGAGTGGAGAAAACTGATATCCACTTACGGTATCCGGGGATTTGCTTGAAACTTGATGGTGAAGACCTGAGACCTACTTATGACTTGCACATATGTGACCTAGTCCCTCCTCTGCAAGCCGTCATGGAAAGAAGGAACATGTGTGTTAAAAGGTTTATTAGCTCGGTTGCCTCAAGGCACCGTGAAAAAGAAACTAACTCCTGTTTAATGGAAGCCAGATGCAAATGCAGCGTCGTTGTTTATGTGCTACCAAAAGCAAACGCTACAATCCTGGTCCAGTAGACTTTTGTTACAGATATGTAGTAGAATTGTTCTTTTTTCTCCAAAATTGTGTTTTCCTAATGTGGATGGGTGTCTGTTGCGTTAGACTAGATTCTGTACCAGACTTTATTGGACTCGGTTGTACTGAACTGGACTCTGTTCTGTTGTCTTTAACCACAAAAGGCTCACTTGTTCTCAACCGAAACTTCGTTTGTTGTCTTAAACTAGACTGACCCCACTTGTCATGAAACTATTGTCAAAACCTGGCATGGAAACTACTATCCCAAACTGGAAGGGACCCACTATTAAGTCCTAAGCTATTTTAGACTCTTAATAGTATGTTAATGTTTTTATTGTCCAATGGAAAGGACTTTGAATCACCCGCCCTGTTGTTAAACTGCGCTTTACAAATAAACGTGCCTTGTCTGTTGTTGCGCTAAATCGGATTGGACCCGCTTGTCCGAATCTGACTTGGACTCCTTTGTCCTCAACCGGACTGGACCGAAGATCTTAATCAGGAGCATAATCTGTATTTCTAAACGAGGCTGTACTCTGTAGTTCTGAACAGAAACATCCTCGATTGTCCCAAATATGACAGGACTACATATCCAAAACTCAACTGTATTCAGTTGTCCTGACCTGGACTGGGTCATTTTGCGCTAATCTCTATTCTGTTGTCCTAAACTGGACCATACTTGATCGTTGTAACCTGGACTGTACTCAGTTGTCCCAAACTAGCCAAGTGTCCTGCGACAAAACCATCACAGGTTTTAGTCAGATCCGCCCTCACACCATGACCACAAAGCTAATCTAGCTAGCCCACGCTAACGTTGTTGACAACACGCATAAAAGCACTTGGGGTTTCTTTCCATGTGGATCTACTAAAAGTCCAGCAGTTCTCAGAAGAAGCTAGCATCTGCGTTTGATGTGTTCAGGCTCTGGCGAAAGGCCGCAAAAGGGGAGCCCTTTGAACTTCCCAAATCACAATGATGAGAAGGAGATGAGGCATGGTGCGGCCATTTTCTTTACCGTCAAACGTGTACTTATGTGGAACGCTTAAGTGATGCTGACCGACCACATGTGACGTGACCCTGAGCGTGGGTGGATACTGTGTGTGGACAAGGATGTGTGGATTTGTGTATGTGGACAAATGTATACACACACACACAGGCACGTCTGAGAATGAGTAACGACCGGGAGGGAGATTTTATATCCCTGACTCAGTTTGAACGTACCAGAGAGGCATATTTGCAGGATGGAGCGTCATGGTGAGACTTGGTATAAACTCCAAGTGGTGTCCAAAGACCAGTTAAAAAGCAAGATGGCCGCTATTTCTTTTGTTTGATAAATAAATACGATGGATTCCTGTGAGAGATGTTTGGTTGGACACTGTGAACAAAGACTCGAAGACAGGAAGATTGTCTTTTACTTCCGGCGGTATTATTATGAATATTATTTATTATGTATTATTTACATACATATTTATTTATTTATTTATTGAGAGTATATGCACATTTAAGTGATACATTAGTAAAACATACTCTTATTGATTTGAACACCACATCCCTGGACATCCCAAGCATCAACGTCCATAAAACAACAGAACATAGACATAAGAATAGGTTGACCTTTCCGTGAACTAATAAATTTGTAACCTGGCTTATGAGCTCTTCCTGTGAAGGAGTTTCAAGTCGTAAATTGCTTCGGTGATAAATGAGTTTCCCAAATCCTATATGATGTACTGTGAAGAAGTTTATCAAATCCTAAATTAGTCCATGGCCAGATCTCCTACGTAGATGACAGTTTAACAGGCTGTGTCTGTTCACCTCAGATTGACCACAGGTTTTCTGTGCTTCCATTGTGGGCCTTGTGTTCGGCGGCCAACTCAGCATGGGATTTTTAAATCCATCAATGCCAGATTCGACTCAGTCGAATCAGAAATAAAACATCAGATGGGCCGTCATGCATCCCCTTTAGCCTTGTAGCCATTTTGTATCTACTGGAGGGTCAACCTCGCACCACACATGGTTAAAAAAACAAATGAAGGCCTCCTCTGAGATAGATGTCTCCCGTGAACTATTCGTGGTTGCTTTTAACAATTCTCCGTTGAACCCATAAAAGCCATGTCGCTCACTCAAGAGCAGTTGTACGATCGAACGCTAGCTACTCTGCGCACTTGAACGAGTTCCTTGGAAAAGTGTCTCAATCATAACTCACTGCAGTTTGTTCAGGTTAGTTAAGTCTTAACAACCACGACACCGTTGTGGTAAAGTCTTTCCGAGAACGTTAAAAAAAATATATGAGTGTTATATTTAGTCTCCTTTTTTTTCTTCGTGGATTTTTGGAGGTGTTTGGTTACCACGAGACAAGAGATGAGCAAAAGCCGGGGGTCAAACAGAGGGAGAAAATGAAGTGATTCATTCGTTTTGGCCTGTGGATGAAGGTCTTTCCACTGGCAGACACACTTGAAGCCCTCCGTGTCCCAACCGAGTCGTCTTGGACTCAAACACACGCGCATTACAGTATACACATATTTTTGTCCACAGCCACTGATTATCCAAGAAATGTGAAGTCTCGTATTTCCTGAGGAAACGTTTATCCGATAGAACAGATAATAAGACCATGGCCGGAGCACATTGCATATACAGTAGTGATGGGAATAACAAAAAAATGGCAGCCGACTGTTTTTGTCCTCTATACGTGATTGGTCAAGAACGCAGCAGTCAGTGCGGGGAGGGTTAGACATTAAAAAGACAGGCAGACGACAGAGAGAGGGTGAGAAAATGGATAGAAAACAGTGAAATTAGGACTTGTTTCAACTTTGATAGTTCAAAGGCAGAGTGTAGACTGCAAGGTTAAAATTCCCACCAATGCAAATTTCCCCATTGTGGGACGAATAAAGGTTTTCTGATTCTGATTTTCTGAATCAGGCTCCACAAATAACCCGCACAAGCCATCTGTACACTTGATGCAAAAAGCTATCAACCCAGCTAAACATAACACAATTGATGAGGAACTAGATAAAATTATGGCAGAGAAAGTACCTACAAGGGATCATTCCTCAAGATGGTGAAAGAAGAAGGTTACATTCTTCATCAAGTGTTTCATGCTTTAATTTAATTCACAATGCAAATCATTCGTGATCAGTTAAGTCTAGTGCTCAGCTGAGGAGAACAATGAGCAGCGAAGCTAATGCTAGCTAACAAGACACCAAGATGAGCAAGCATACTATGTCATCATCTGTTTCATTTTTTTTCTTTCTCTGTAGACATCTTTCAACATGCAAACTGTCCAGGCCAAGCGTTTGCGGGCTTTATTCCGGTCGTAAAAATCATGTTTGGCCTTCAGAAATGCTAAGCTATGCTACAGAAGCCAGCCTGTAAAATGCTCTACTCCGCTATTTATGACAAAGTCGACGCTTTCAAGACTTTCTGAGGTTGCGTGACACATGAATCAATTCCAAGCTGCTACCCAATGCGACTGCGTGCACTTTTTTGAGTGAACTAATGATACGATATGATACTTTATTGCATCTTTATTTTTCAATGCCACGTGCCACGGTGTTCACAGAAAGCCTCAAAGACGAAATAGACCATCCATTTTCTGGAGCAGCTGACCGCATTTCTGCCTTTTTCTCTCCCCCCCCCCCCCGTTTCTCAACCCCCTTGTCCTCCCATAACCACATTTCCCCTTCCCCAACACCCCCACTCCTCCAATTGCAGTCTCCTCTGAAGTTCTAGACTTAATGTATTCCTCAGAGTTGAAGGGCTTGCCCGCAAAAGCTCGGGAATGGAATCAAGTCCACTTTGGACAATGAGACAAAGAAGTCTTTGCATTCTAGTGCCGAAGTTTGAGGTTATGAACGGGGGCTCAATAAGCTCATTTATGTAAGAATCCAGAGTCGGAATACACTCAAATGCAGTGTATTCTCTCTCAGAGAGTGAGAAAATGGATAGAAAACTGACATTTGGACTCATTTCAACATGGATAGTTGAAAGGCAAAGTGTCGACTGCAAGGTTAAAATATCTCCACTGCGAGACTAATAAAGGCAAATCCAATCCAATCCAATCAGGCTCCACAAATAACCCGCACAAGCCATCTGTACACTTGATGCAAAAAGCTATCAACCCAGCTAAACAGAACACAAATGATGAGGAACAAGGTAAAATTATCGCAGAGAAAACACCTACAAGGGATCATTCCTCAAGATGGTGAAAGAAGAAGGCTACGTTCCTCATCAAGTGTTTAATGCTGATGAAAGCGGCCGCTCCATTCCATCAAGCCATCAACGACCATCACAAAGGGCAATAAAACCACTTTATTATATAGTAAAGTTTATTTCTTTGATTATAATACTATAGCACAATTATCATACATAAAGTAAGGCATATTTTGTGTAGTTTTAATGCTTATTTAGTAGGAAATTATGTTTTATGGGGACCTGGGAACGGACTATTCTCTTTTTAATTGTTTCCTATGCAAAATACATTCTTGGGATACACACTTTTCACCTTACACACTCACTGTAGTTGGTAACAAGGATCTTCTCACGACAACAAAACAATAAAATAAAATATACATAATATGTTTTAAGGCTTAGAAAGTAGAAAATGATGTTTTATGGGGACCTGGGAACGGATTATTTTCATTTTAATGGTTACTGGATCGTGAGAGATGAGTGCAGTGGATGCCTTGTTGTTTCAAACCTCCTTTTTTTCCCACCAGCGATTGTGACATGACGCTGGATAAGTGGTTAAGCGCCGCTGCCTCATCACAAGCACCGGATTCCATGTTTTGGCCTTCCTGTGCTGAATTAGCACGTTTTCCCGCAACGCTGGTGTGGCTTCCCCGCAGCTGCCCCAAAAACACGCTAGGTCCATCCAACACTCTAATTTGGCCTTTAGTGTTGACATAAACACCCAAGTCAACTTTGATCCGTTCAATTTATATCAAGTTTGTCCTTATTAAACCCAGAACTGTGCGGCAACTGAGCTAACGACAAGGCGTGGTGGGAGTTTGAGTCATTTGAGTACATATTTAAAAAAAAAATGCTTTAGAATTTTTTTTTTCTGTCTTATTTTATGTTCAAGTCAAGCTAACCACAGAAAACAATGGTTGAAATTAATCCAAGGCCTTTTCCCAGCGGTTAGCGGTTCATGGCTAACAGCTAGGATACCTGTCAGCTTATGTGTTTTCAAATAATGTAGGGCATACTACAACTTTTAAAAAAAGAAATTAAATTGTGAACCGATCTTACAAAGACCATTTTGGCTTCAATCCAGGTCGTCTCAACTGCTGTTAGCTAACGACAATGCTGCCGCTGATTGCTACTATTGTCACAGCAAACCAGCAAAAGTAATCCTCAATCGTATACAGACGCTCCCCAATTTACGAACAAAATATGTTCCGAACGGTTGTTCGTAAGGTGAATTCGTTCATAAGTTGCTATATTTTGTATGCAATGTATGTTTAAGGCTTATATAAGTATATTTAAAGTTTATCTAAGTATGTTTAAGGCTTGTATAAGGTAATCTGTATTGGTTTGTAGTGAAAAATAAACATTTGATAAAATATATGCTGTATAAAGATATGTACATGTACGAATGGAAAGAATACTACATGTTATGACAAAAATGTTCGTATGTACCGTTGTTTGTAACTCGAATGCTCGTAAGTAGGGGGGGGGGGGTCGTCTGTATATTTTTTTAATCGCTGTGTTGGATTGATAAAAGCATAACGTGCAAATGCGCGGTAAGCGGTCTGCATTTCCGCTTGTTCGCATTTTTTTAAATCATTTTAAATAATGTACGCCGTACTACAACTTTTTTATGGGAATTGTAAACTTTTATAATGGCAGCTATTAGCCAAAGTTGACAGGTACGAGCTAGCCAGTACACTCTGTTGGCTAACAAAAGCTGTAAAATTTCTTTTTGAAAGCAATTGAGTAAAAAAATACACACATTCCCCTACTTACAAACAATGGTACATACGAACATTTTATTAATAATAAAAAATATATTTTATGAAATGCTTATTTTTCAGTACAAACCAATCAGGTTACATATACAAGCCTTAAACATCCGTATATAAGCCTTTAAACATACATTCCAATCAAAATATAGCACTGAAGCAACTTGTGAACAAATTCACCTTACGTCTGTGTAAGCTCTCAGTCATACAGGAGTGGTCCATCGATGAGAAGGTTTCTTCAGCCGGCATCTGTACTTCTTTGAGAAGTACGGATAACGGCTGAAGAAACCTTCTCATCGAGATTCACCTTACGAACGTCTCTCGTTCGTAAGTTGGGGAGCGCATGTAACTCAAACACACTTTGATGTTGACAGCCAAATTGAAAACGACCATAAAGAACCAAAAAAGACACAAAACTTTCGGTATTTTCTGCTTCAATACCAGAAAGAATAGCACCATACTTAAAAAGAAGCTAACGCTAATCCAATAACAACCCCCCACTTCTACTTCTTCGGGGCCACACCTGGATTCTCACTTTCCTCCGACGGTATTTTTTTGTGATTTACGGCAAGTCGACAAGCACCTGTGCAGTTAAAATGAGGAACGACACAGCAGAACGGTCCCGTAAGTTGATTTAGAAGAATAAGGTCAGCAAAAAATGACGTAGTGGACATGAAACTCGAGCTACATCGCTAATAATCCCACGATGAGAGTTAGAACGGGGTTTCACGATATTCCGTGATGCAATTCGATGACCCCATAGCAAAAATGTTCTTTGTACTCACCGGCGCTTCGATCTTGATGAGGGCGATGTCGGATCGCTCATCCACATCCTTGATTTTAGCGTCGTAAATGGCGCCGCTTTTGAGTTCCACTTTGACGCGATGCTTATTGGCCACCACGTGCGCGTTGGTCACGATCTGCCCGTCGTCGGCCACCACGAAGCCTGAACCGCTAGCCACGGCGACCTCGCGCTTAGAGTACGTCATCCTGATCAGGAAAAACAACACAAGTGAATGAACATTTATGATGACAACCATCATAAAAATAACAGCTGAGCCGGAGTGAATTCGGCATGAATCCATGTTCACTCATTCATGTGCAAAAATGTGTCCACTGCAGTGCCAGGGTTTTTGTCACTTTCACTCAAATCACTCAAGGACCTGGAGAATATTGAGTTTTAGGACTACATAAACATTACATTCAGCGTAAGAAACCTAAATTTCTGAAAATGTTACCTTGGCATACAAACTATTTTTCGGGATACACACCGATCTGCCACAATGAGTCATGTGTCGTTCGCAAACGAGCCTGTTCTAACAAGAAAATGGCAGCCGGCTTGTTTTGGTCCCTCTATTCCCTGCCCCCAGTCTTCGGTTAAAGTCACGTGATTGGTCAAGAACCCAGCAGTGAGGGGAGGTGGTTTAAACATTAAAGAGACAGGCACACGACAGGGAGAGAGTGAGCAAATGGATAGAAAACAGTGACATTTTGACTCGTTTCAACTTTGATAGTTCAAAGGCAGAGTGTAGACTGCAAGGTTAAAATTCCTTTTTCTTTAAAATTCATTAATCAGGCTCCACAAATAACCCGCACAAGCCATCTGTACACTTGATGCAAAAAGCTATCAACCCAGCTAAACGGAACACAATTGATGAGGAACTAGATAAAATTATGGCAGAGAAAGCACCTACAAGGGATCATTCCTCAAGATGGTTAAAGAAGAAGACTACGTTCCTCATCAAATATTTAATGCTGATGAAACCGGCCACTCCATTCCATCAAGCCATCAACGACCATCACAAAGGTCAATAAAACCACTTTATTATACAGTACAGTTTATTTATTTCATTATAATACCATAGCACATTTATTATCCATAAAATAAGGTACATTTTGTGTAGTTTTAAGGCTTAGAAAATTAGAAAGTAAAAAATTATGTTTTATGGGGACCTGGGAACGGATTATTCTCATTTTAATGGTTTCCTATGGGAAACACATTCTTGGGATACACACTTTTCGCCTTACACACTCTGTCTGTGAACCAATTAAGTTCGTAAGCCAAGGTATCACTGTATTTGGATCGGAAAGAGCTCCGCAGACTGGTGAGAGGGTGCTTGGGTCCACAGACGGGCTCTAAAATGAAAGCACACCCCCCACACACACACACACACACACGTAGAATAGAAAAGAAAACACACACACAGACACACACACAGGTGCGTGCTTCTTACTTGCGGTAGAGCTCAATGTGAACCACAGCTGGCGCAATTTTCTCCACCACGTCCGCAATGAAGTTGTACTTGTGTCTCGGGCTGTCTGGGTTGTCCTGAGCTGGAAATGAAAAGTAGGACACATATACACACACACACACACACACACACACACACGCACACACGCACGCACGCACGCACACACACACACAAAGTTGGATATGAGATGACTACACACAAACTTTTGCGAGTCAAAAACCGACACGCTGCAGTGACGTAAGAATACAAACAAATTGTCTTTGTCATCCGAAAGGGAGGAAATGACAGTTTTGGCGCGACGCACACTGTCTGACACACATATAACGACATTGCATATACAAGTACACACGCAGGACACGGATACACACATGCACGCCAACACACAATCACACACAAATGCACACATACACAGACTCACACTTACAAGTCCCCACAACTACCCAACCACACGCACACACACACACACACACACACACAATAAATAAAAAACAGAACCACACACATACACATGCACACACATGTGCGCACACACAAAAATAACCTCTGGCATTTGTAACCTTCACCTTCAGCCTTATCGCACCCACCTTGGTTTTAAATATTCTACATTTCTTCAAGTGCCCCTCATACAAACACACACACAAATTCCTGTTTCAATAGTTTTGTGAGGTCCGGATAACTCCAGAGAAGGAGTTGCTGATAAGTTTAGAGAGGAACAAGTGTTACATTTGAGCACTAAATGTCACCCCATTTCCCACGTAGACTTCTTTAAAAACAAAGAAATAAAAAGTGGACTTGAAACTGAAATAACAGGAGTGAGGTTTCTGAATGGGTACATTCAAAGTCCTCACCCCTGTTGTGAATTTGGTTAAAATATCGTTTTACTTTTTGTGGTATGAACTTTTTCTTCTCATTAAACACGCACACACATAAACACACACACAGTGAATAAAAAGTGTGTGTATCCGAGTGAAATGAAAATACACACCAAAAATAATTTTGGGTGAAGATGTGAGGACCTCTCTGAAAGTCTAACAGATGCATATATAGACCCTCTAGAAGCCTTTAGAATGACAAACGTGAGAAGCGGCCAAAAGGTCCTCACTGGTCAAAAATGTCCTCACTACGTACGGTATAAAATGTTTGTGGTCCTCACAAGACTAGTCATACAAACACACACACACACAGATTGCTACCTTCCCCAGTAGCATCCCACTGAGCAAGTATTCATTTCGGTGGGCAAGTCAGGAAACGTCTGGAGGGTCCACCTGCTAATTATGCTCTGGAACAGTTTTTTTCGCAGCCAAGATGAAGAAATCAAAGGCGTTGGCGCTTTGATTTTCCCCAAAATGTCAGTCATTAGCGCTCCCCCAAAGGAGATCATTTGGTGTCCGAAGCCTCCATTAAAGTCTCGTACATGAAAGCGCGGAGATGAGATGTTTAAAAAGGGATGAGAATTAAATTCAAGTTCAGATGTGAAAGGGGAGTCACGACTGTGTCTTCACTCTCACCTGACGACAGACACAATGATACGTTTGAAGGAAGTGGCTGATCCGCCCATCCGAGGAAGTTCATTCCGCACACGCTCGGAATTTCACGTGTGAAAAGGGAGCCGAAGGGAAAGATTTTCATTTGTTTTCTTAATCCCGATTCTTGGAGTTGAAGTCAAATATTTGAGCAGGATTAACATTTTGAACGCGATGACTTTTATCTGAGCTTGAAATGGGGGCGGATGTACAAAATACAACACAATACAATACATATATATTCAAAAAAACATTTTTGTTCTTATCCTGTGACTGTAAAGTGTCCTTGAGAGATTTGAAAGTCTTCTTTCATCAGAAAAAAATAGTTAATTCCTAAATTATATGGGTCTTGAGTTATCTGAGCTAGAAATGGGGGCGGATGTACAAAATACAACACATACATATTCAGACAAATATTTTCTCTTTATCCTGTGACTGTAAAGTATCCTTGAGAGTTTTGAAATACCTCTTTCATCAGAAAAAAACAGTTAATTCCTAAGTTATATAGATCTGGAGTTATCTGAGCTAGAAATGGGAGCGGATGTACAAAATACAACACATACATATTCAGAAAAATATTTTCTCTTTACCCTGTGACTGTAAAGTGTTCTTGAGCATTTTGAAAGACTTCTTTCATCAGGAAAAAAAGTTAATTCCCAAGTTATATGGGCCTGGAGTTATCTAAGCTTGAAAGGGGGGCGGATGTACAAAATACAGTAAAGTCTCGTTATATCGATATTCCCGGGAGTCGGAAAAAATATCGATATAACCGGACTATCGCTATATCCGATCCTGCGGCATGTAAATTTTCTCCTTGCGTTCATAGAAATAGTATCGTAATAAGCAGTACTATCGATATAACCGATATCAATATAACGAGACTTTACTGTACAACACAATACAATATTCAGAAAAATATGTTGTTCTTATCCTGCGAATGTAAAGTGTCCTTGAGAGTTTTGAAATAGTTCTTCAATCAGAAAAAAATGAGGTAATTCCTAAGTTATATAGGTCTGAAGTTATCTGAGCTTGAAATGGGGGCGCATGTACAAAATACAATACAATACATACCTATTCCGAAAAATATTTAGTTTCTTATCCTGTCACTGTAAAGTGTCCTTGAGAGTTTTGAAATGCACTTCTAAATTACTAACTATAAATTAATAAATTACTAACTACATTATTATTATTATTATTATTATTATTATATAGCGCTTTAACAACAGCCGAAGCTGTCACGAAGCGCTAACATGGAGCGGTCTGACCACCGCTTTATTGGCATCCCACCCTGCAAGAAAAAACAAAAACCCGAAGTGGAAGAAGTCAGCGAGCGTGGTCACGGTTCAGCATCGTGTAAGCGTTTGACATCTGCTCGGCGTAAAGCGCCGCTAGTGATTAGCGGTAACCGCGTGTCCTCCGCGCGCGGCGAGATCCCAAAACAAATTCCTCGGGTTGGCATTTTCCGCCGTTGCGTCGGAAATATTTTGCAGCGTCTGGATTTCAACGCCCTTTTCCCGAGAAACGCTCCCCGATTGCCCCGTTTCCTCACTTCACATCGCAGTCACGCCTCCGCGTAATCCGTTTAAAAGCATAGTTGGCTAATTTAAGATAAGTAAATAAAAGTATAATATAAGTATAACACTTTTGGAATTTTACAAAGTAAAAGTATAAGTAAAAGTAAAAGTTCAAGTTCAAGTACAAGTACAAGTTCAAGTACAAGTACAAGTACAAGTACCAGTACCAGTACCAGTACGAGTACAAGTACAAGTACAAGTACAACACTTTTGGGATTTTACAAAGTAAAAGTAAAAGTAAGAGTATAAGTATAAGTATAAGTAAAAGTACCCCCATTTCAAGCTCAGATAACTCCAGACCCATATAACTTGGGAATTAACTCATTTTCCCTGATGAAAGATGACTTTCAAAACTCTCAAGGACACTTTACAGTCACATGATGAAAACCAAAATATTTTGTCTGAATATGTATGTATTGTATTGTGTCGTATTTTGCACATCTGCCCCCATTTCAAGCTCAGATAACTCCAGACCCATATAACTTAGGAATGAACTCTTTTTTTTCTGACGAAAGAAGACAGTGTCTGGTTTCTTCCGCCGCATTGAATGTTTATGTAGTCTTAAAACTCAATATTCTGTGGGACGGGCCGCGTTTTTCTTCCGTCGCCAAGCAAAACGTTCCACGTTTCACTGCAGCTGTGGAAATTCTCGCTGCAGGAGCTTCCAAAAAAAAAAAAAGAAGAAGCCAGTCGTCCTCGCCGCAGGCGAGCCAACCAGATCGTCTCCATCTTTCTCGCTCACGAGCGACAAACAAACGACAGGGTCCACCCGAACCGCCGCGCCCGCTGGCCTTTTTGATGTGCCCGTCAAGCCGCTAGCCCGGTTGCTAATTTAGCGTTTTTCCTCTCCGCCGTTTGCCCCCCCCCTCGACGAGGAACGATGGCTTCCAATCAAAGGCAGACGTTCCGTCATGTGACCGCCGAGCGTGATTTACGGCTTTTGAGGTTACAAGCGGCGGATCTTGAGAAGGAGACGCAGACAGAAAAGGCTTGGTTTCTTTGGGACGCCGCGGGAGACAACAGGTGTTGGATGCTCGCCATTCAAAGTGCGCCTGCTTCGTCCATTCGGTCGGTCGGGAATGACCCGAAGGAGATGGGCAAGATGTCAAAGCGTTCTGGTAGAAAGGGGTCGCAAAACCTTGTTTTTTTTTAATCCAGGGATCAATCAATCATTTGCATCCCGAAAGGCCATTAGGTGATTGAGATAAATTACATGGTACAGTGATACCTCAGCTTACGAACTTATTTGGTTCCCAGAAAGTGTGTGTAAGGCAAAAAGTGTGTCTTCCAAACATTACTTTCGCATTGGAAACCATTAAAAATGAGAATAATCTATTTCCAGGACCCCATATAACAAAATTTTGACTAAATAGTCCTTAAAACTACACAAAATACACATTATTTGATGTATAATAAATTTGTTATTGTATTTTAATTAAAGAAATAAACTGTACAGTGATACCTTGGCTTACGAGCTTAATTGGTTCCCAGAAAGTGTGTCTCCCATAGGAAACGTTTAAAAATGAGAATAATCCGTTCCCAGGTCCCCATAAAACATACTTTTCTACTAAATAAGACTTACAACTACACAAAATATACCTTATTTTATGTATAATAAATGTGCTCTAGTATTATAATTAAAGAAATAAAATGTACTATGTTATAACGTGGTTCTATTGACCTTTGTGATGGTCGTTGATGTAGTTGCCTCTTGATGATATCCGAGTGAAGTTGCCCTGCTTTCTCAGCGATAATACCCTCACTCACAATGTCCGCTGCTAGCCGCTTTTCGTTAATCCAAATCAGCAGAAGTTTTTCAACGGCTTCTATTGCCTGAGACCATTGCTTAGACAACACAGACAAACCCTTAGCCACACGTAGCAAAGGTCGACTTAGCGTACTGGGACTGGGGCGCTAAGTCACACAAACGAACACCTCGTTTGTGTTTTTCAGTAATCTCCTTCTTCTGCTCGACCGTAATTTTCTTTTGTGTCCTCTTCGGCTTAACACGAGCCTGTGGTGGGGTCGTTTTCCATCGCAAACAAAGCAAAAGTATCCACTTGATAACAAACCACATCTGCACTGAGTGCACTCAAAGAAAGTGGGTGTGGAAAAGTAGTCTGGCAGCGACCGTGGCGCTAACATACATTCATTGATTATGTCTTCGTGGACATATGAGATGATATCAAAAGATGGAACTGACAGAAATTTTTCGTTAGCCTTGGATGTCGCTATCAGTGTCTGATATCGGCAGATATCGCAATTGGTATCGAATTTTAAGGGCTCGGATGATCGGTGAAAATTCACACGGAGGCAGATTTTTTTGGGTCATTTTTATGAATGAAATACACCAGCCTTACTTTGAGAAGGCGCTTTAAATCGATTTTCTGGATCTCGTAACCGACTCCGAAGTTCCGCTGTCGACGAGTAAGCCAATTTTGAGTTTGGAACTCCGCTGATTCGAGTAAAATGCTTTTCACATGACGTTCTTATGGAGTCCAGATCCACCATTTTAGGTGGAATAACATTCCTGTCTGCTCAGGTAATTTACTCTCTCGCCGTCGGTGTGTTTCTGATCAAGTCGATGAAATCCACATGACCACCGCGTGGCATTGAGCTTTACGTTACGACTTCATCCGCCAAGTTGAAAAAAAAAACGCACTGGAGAAAAGGAGCTTGTTGTTCTAACCCACGACAAGCTGGCACGGCGTGTCACTGACGCCACTTCAAAAGCACCCAGAGTCCATTCATGAGGTTAGCGCTCGTCCGCCATTTTGCGGGTATTTCAAGAAAGGAAATGACATGGCGGAACGTCACATGGGTGATTTTCGGCGCGTTGTTGTTGAACTGTGACTGTCACCATATGTTAGCCTGGTATGCTTGCAAAGTCTATTCAGATCAGATGCCAGAAATGAAGTACAGTACAGTGATACCTTGGCTTACGAACTTAATTGCTTCCCAGAAAGTGTGTGTAAGGTGAAAAGTGTGTATTCCAAACATTCATTTCCCATAGGAAACCACTAAAATGAGAATAATCCGTTCCCCGCTCCCCCATAAAACATAATTTTCAACTACATAAGCCTTAAAACTACACACAATATACCCTATTTTATGTATAATAAATGTGCTATGGTATTGTAATTAAAGAAATAAACTGTACCGTATAATAACGTTGTTTTATTTACCGTTGTGATGGTCATTGGTGGCTTGATGGAATGGGTAGCTTTTTGCATAAAGTGTCTCAAGGAGCTCTGGGTTGTACATCTTTATTTAATTTTTAAAAAAATCATGAATATTCTAATGTCTAAATATGTGAATTGGACTTTGTTTTATTTAAAAAATACTTATTTTATGTTTTGAAATCAAAATAGACCCATGTAAGGACACCATATTGCGATCTCATTGTCTAAATGTTAAAATTTACAACTAATTTAGAAATAAAATGTAAAAATATTTGTCATGAATATTCTTATGCCTAAATATGTGAAATATACTCTATATACAAAAAGCAAAGCTACTCATTTTATTTTATTTGTTTGCAATTAAAATAGAACAACAATGTTTTCCAGCTCTCCCAGGAGCAACACAGCTGATTCAAATGATCATCTCATCAGCCAGCTCTGAAGCAGCATCAAAATGTTCCTGATGATTTGAATCAGGTGCGTTGCTCCTGGGAGAGCTGGAAAACAGGCAGGACGGCGGCCCTCGAGGGCCGACTTTGGACACTCCTGCCATAATGTGAACTGATTGTTTACTTTTTTATTTAAAAAAATAAAAGCTACTTATTCAATGTATCCATTTGCATTAAAAATAGACCAATTTAACCATAAAATCTGAATGCTCAGTGGGCCGAACTCCAACATGGAGTGAACCGCGTAAGGCCCGCGGGCCACAAGTCGGCGACAGGTGTACCTTTCCCGCAAGCCCCGCGCTGAATGAAGATCACCGGCGGTTGCTGGAGCTTCTGCGCCCGGCGACTCACCCTCTTCAGCTCACAAATGTTCCGGTAAGACACCCCGTCGCTACCGCAAACGGGCTCGGTGGCTTCGCAGGCGCAAATGCCCGTCTTGCTCCTCCGTCTGACGGTGGCCGTGAAGCCCACTCCTCCGGACACGGAACACTCCAAGCCTTCTCCGCACACCGGGTCGCCGAGTTTCCCGCTGCCGCTACACGCTTCGCCTTCGCCGGACGCGCACACCGGGCAGCACTGGCAGGCGTCGAGGGTCTGTCCCGCCGGGCAGTCGGACGATGGAGGTCGGGGGCACATTGACTTGTCGCAACGCGCCGGGCAGCCCACTACGAACCGGCCGCTACTTTGAGCGTCGACCGCTAAAGCTAACGTGGCGCATAGATACCAAAACATGATTGGAAAACTTTTTGGGGGGGGTTGTTTTTTTTGTGTGTCTATTTGTTGTGCGGCGTGTTGTAGTGTTGCCGGTTAAAAGCTGAGGACGACTGAGGAGAGAGAAAAGAAATTCCAGCTGACTTTACTCTCGGCTGGCTCTGATCCAGTTTCTGTCTCTCTCTCCCCGTCTCTCAGTGTCTCTCTTCCGCTTTCTCGAGCGACACAGTAAAACTACTCTTGATTGGCTGAACTTGAGTGACGTCACCAAGCCAAAACTCAATCACAGACAAATTATTCAAAATTATAAAAACAATTATTAAAAAAATATTCAAAGCCAGTCTTTTTGATTGATTTACGTTATGTTTTGTTTGCAGTGTTGTTAGTTTCTTTTACTTTGTTTGTTTGCATGCCGTTTGAATTAAAAAAAATACATCCACTAAAACCAACGGTGTAATTTGGAGCGGCACCAAATTTAACATCGAAAACCGCCTTTGATGACCTCATCGGAATCATTAAAATAGATCTGAATCGTAAATTATTATTATTGACTGTCAAGTCGTCAAAAAAACACGAGTCGTAACATATTTTTTTTCATGATTTCATGATGTGTCGTTCGCGAACGAGCCGGATCTCTGAAGTGAACGAAGAGAGCTGGGGCCGAACAAGCTGCCGGAAATGGGAGCCGACTTCCCCCCTGATTTTCAGCCATTTTCAATTGTAGATGACAAAGTATTCATAAAATATACTCATGCTCTCAACCCAATCGATGCAATTCCAAGCAGGAAATATTCCCATTGTTGGGCTATTAAAGGCTTCTGATTCTGACAACACTTTTTTCAAATAATCATACCAGAATCATATATGACAAAGAACGTGCTGGAGTCCAAGAATGCCTCAAAAAAGTAATCACAGGGAAATTTAGTGGATGCCCTCTGTGCACATAAAAATAAAGCCATATAAATACAAAATATTTGATATAGTGTATTTTTTTTACATGAGTAATTCGTTTGTCATATAATTTTACATGATTTTTGGTAGATAATTAATTGAAGCAACAAAAAAAACAACAACTGAGGAGCCATTTGGGAGCCAAAAGAGCCAGATCATTTTACTGATCCGAGACAAAAGAACCGGCTCTCTGAAAAGAGCCGCAATTCCTATCACTACTTTCTCTCTCAGTCTCAGTCTCTCTGACTCTCTCGAGCGACACAGTAAGACTCCTTTTGATTGGCTGAACCTATGTGACGTCATCAAACTCTTGATCACAAACCTCCACTAAGACCAACAGTGTAATTTGGAGCGGCACCAAATTTAACATCGAAAACCGCCTTTGATGACCTCATCGGAATCATCAAAATAGATCTGAATCGTAAATTATTATTATTACGGCGCCCTCAGTTTGTTTTGTCACTTTACAGTCACATGATAAGTTTTTCTGTGGGTGAGCAGCGGCAGCCACATGCACCAGCGTTCACTCATCCTGGAAGTAACTCAACTGGATAGAAAGCTAGCTAGCTAATAGATAGCTAATAGCAAGCTAGATAGATAATTAGCTATATAGCTACTAGCCCTATAGCTATATAGCGAATAGATAGCTAGATAGATAATTAGCCAGATAGTTAGCTAGCCCTATAGCGAATAGATAGCTAAATAGATAATTAGTCAGATAGCTAGCTAACCCAATAGCTAAATAGCGAATAGATAGCTAGCCAGATAGTCAGCCAGATAGCTAGCTAGTTAGATAGCAATATCTTAGCTGCTGCCCCCGCCATCCAAGAAGTGGCTAAAAATGGATGCATGGTCTTTGCGTGATACCGTCACATTGATTTGACATCAAGGGTGCTTATGAATAAAAGTCGCTTATCAATAAAAATGATCTTTCAAAAACCTGACGAGATATATCATAAATAATAATCATATATTTCATTTATACACACCTTTCAAAACTCTCAAGGTCACTTTTCAGTCACAGGAGAAGTCTTTCTGTGGGTGAGCAGCTGCAGCCTCACGCGCCAGCGTTCACACAACCCGGAAGTAACTCAAATAGATAGTAAGACAAAGAGATAGAAAGCTAGCTAGCAAGTAAGCATGCAAGCCAGATAGCCATTGTACAGTATTGTACGGGATTATAATAATAATTCAAGGCTGCTGTCCCCAAAATATCTATTTTACATTTTAAAACAATAAAGTACCATTTTTCAGCTTTACTGTGGGCCTTTCCTCGTTCAGTGCATGAGAAGAAACAAGAATTATGGTTGGTCAATCTGAAGGATGCGTCACTATGACAACACATCTGCGCTTGAACACTGAAGATCTGAAAAAAATAACATCGCCAATAGGAGCCGTTCTCAACTGCATAAAAATAAATATATTATTTAAAAAAACATTAAAACATTTTGCACAGTATATTTTTAATTGGAGGTGTCGTGTAGTGCATTTAAGTGAAGTTTGTTGTCCCACCACAAGAGGGCAGCGATAATCCTGGTCGACTCTCGCCGACTAGTGATGGGAATTGCGGCTCTTTTCAGAGAGCCGGTTCTTTTGGCTCGGCTCACTATAAAGATTCGGCTCTTTTGGCTCCCAAATGGCTCCTCAATTTGTTTTGTTTTTTTTTTGTTGCTTAAATTAATTAACTCCCAAAAATCATGTCAAATTATGTGAAAACCAATTACTCATGGAAAAAATACACTATATTAAATATTTTTATTGATATGGCTTGATTTATATATGCACAGAGTTAGTGGATGCTAACTTTCACTTTCCCTGTGGTTACTCTAGTCTGATGATCAGCGGTCACTAATTTGCTTTTCATATTTATAATGCTATCATACCAACTAGTAAAAAAATAATCATTGAATATTAATAAAAGCATGTGATAAACAGCTGGTGGCAAGCTAATAGCTGGCTATTTATTGGCTATCAAGCAGGCTATCTATTAGGTGTCTATCCAGCTGGCTTGCTATCTATCCGGCTGGCTGGCTATCTGTTAGCTATCTATCCAGCTGGCTAGCTATTAGCTAGATGGTTAGTTGGCTGTCTATTGGCTATCTATTAGCTAGTTGGGTATCTATTAGCTATCAGATAGCTAGCTAGCTTTTTAATGATTTGAGTTAATCCGGGTTGAGTGAACGCTGGCACATGAGACTGCCGCTGCTCACCCATAGAAAAACTGATCCAGTGACTGTTACGTGACCTTGAGAGTTTTGAAAGGTGCTTAGAATGAAATGTATTAGTATGATTATTATTATTATGAATATTATTATGACATTTGTCCACCAGTCTACTTTAACCCCCGCCCCCACCGCTGTGGTTCTGTAATTGTCCCCTCCCTCCTCTACCACAGATATCGACCAATCACGTGCGGCTTTAACCGAAGACTGGGGATGGGAAATAGAGAGGAAAAAAGTCGGTTCCCATTTCCGGCTCCTTGTTAGGAACCGGCTCACTTTGTTCACTTCAGAGATCCCGCTCGTTCGTGAACGACACATCACTAGACCATATGACAGATAGTACACGGAATAAATGTGTTTATTTCATCCACATAATAAATAGAAACAGTCCAACGTAATGACACCTGGCTGGCACGTACTCTAAAATATCTCAGGTGTGTGAAAGCAATGAAGTTTTTAAGTGATTATTGTATCTAGAACCCGAGCGGAGAGAGCTTCCGTTACAGTTTAAATCAATGAAACAAAAGAAGCTAACGTGTGTTATACCGTGTATATATGTATGTATAAAAACAAAACAGAAAAAAAATCACACCATTTTAATGGAAAAACATACGCACGCGCGTGCACAGAGCGGCTCTGGATGAGCATACTGGCAAAATGGGCAATCGATCAATGTATTGTGCTTTTTGTTGAGGCAGTCTCGCAAGCTAGCTAAGAATGAAACATTGTTTTGTTTTTCTCCATGGCTTGAGGACATGATTAAAAAAAACAATACTCCACAACTAATCAATTGTTTTGTCCATTTTTGTTTTTTAAAAAAAGAATACACCACAACGACAGAGAACGAAAACACACGGAGCCTCAGACTAGTGCGCTAATGTTAGCAGCGAGGCTAATTGACCTTGATGAAATGTTTGCCTTCAAACTCTTGAGAAAATCAAATGCAGTGATACCTTGGCTTACAAATTTAATTGGTTCCTAGACAGAGTGTGTAAGGTGAAAAGTGTGTATCCCAAACATTAATTTCCCATAGGAAACCATTAAAATGAGAATAATCCGTTCCCAGGTCTCCATAAAACATAATTTTAAAACTACACAAAATATACCTTTTTATGTATAATAAATGTGCTATGGGATTATAATGAAAGAAATAAACTGTACTGTATAATAAAGTGGTTTTATTGACCTTTGTGATGGTTGTTGATGGCTTGATGGAATGGTGTGGCCGCTTTCATCAGCATTAAACACTTGATGAGGAACGTAGCCTTCTTCTTTCACCATCTTGAGGAATGATCCCTTGCAGGTGCTTTCTCTGCCATAATTTTACCTTGTTCCTCATCAATTGTGTTCTGTTTAGCTGGGTTGATTGCTTTTTGCATCAAGTGAACAGATGGCTAGTGCGGGTTATTTGTGGAGCCTGATTGATGGGAATTTTAACCTTGCAGTCTACATTCTGCCTTTGAACTATCAAAGTTGAAAGGAGTCCAAATTTCGAAAACCGAGGTATCACTGTACAGCTGTCGCAACACACACAAGTGCACACAAGTAGCGTCAACACACGTTTGTTAATATGACTTACCGAATAGCTTCTTGGCCTAAGTTGCTTTTTAACAAAATGTAAGATGGTCAATATAAAATAGCTAGGTGCTAGCTAGGTAAGTTGTGTTTTTTTTTCCTTTACATCTGTGCAGATTTTTTTTTTTTTTTTTTTGCAAAAACCCTCAAAAATGACTAAAGCATTTATACTATTATTCATAGTTAGTTGCGGGTAGTCCTAAAACAGTGGAATCTATGCGTGACTAATGAAAACAGCAAGCTTGAGAGTGACACAAATAAACAAAAACAAAGAACAAAAAAACAACAACAATAGGTTCCAGTGTTGAGAGAGTGTTAGAAGTACTCAGCTTATTTATCTTCAGAGAAAAAACATGTTCAGTCCTTTTGTTTTTGTTTTAGGGGATCCCGAAATGCTCCCTTTTTATTCTTGGCACTTAATGGTCGAAAACTGGGCATGGGCGCTAAGCTAAAATGCAGCCTCCAAATCCTTAAAGGACAACCGACACCTCCGGACAAGTTGTGTCCATAATTTGTAAAATCACTTGTACTCCATTTCCAACGGAGCTTGGGCGCCATCTTGTGCATTTTCTCGGGCGCTACATTGGAGGAGTCCAGATGGCTTAAATTGATACGGAAGGACTTCTTTAATCCATTGCAAACATTTATGCTTTCCTCTTCAGAACTATTTAAATCATATTCATAACTGGATGAGTAACAAAAAAGCATCGTCTCCGAATCTGAATTCTCTGAAACCATTGTTTTGATTCTGGAGCAAGGCAGTTTGTGAAGGAGTACCCTGGCGTGACATCACGAACAAGGGGCGGGACTTTTTGAAGCTGCCCAATTCCGAGCTCATTTTGTGGCAGTTTTGGGACACTTTAAGTCATTTTTATTGGTGTTTCGCATTTGACTAAAAATATCAGCCTGCGTGTTTTGGGTATTTTACATGCTATCAAACGTTTTCTGATGTTTTTCACCCCAAGACGTCTTGCTTTGCTCGAGAATCAAAACAATGGCTTCAGATTGGGAGAAGATGCTTTCTTGTTACTCATCCAGTTATGAATATGATTCAAATAGTTCTGAAGAGGAAAGCATAAATGTTTGCAATCGATTAAAGAAGTCCTTCCGTGTCATTTTGAGGCATCTGGACTGAAATGTAGCGTCCCACAAGATGGCACCCAAGCTCCGTTGGAAATGGGCTGATTTGTCTGTTGGGAATTTGTGTCAACTAGTATCAAATAGTAGTCTTGGTGCAACACACAACAATTCACCATTGCGTTATTTATGTAGTTTTCCTTCGACTTTTGCCATCAACTGGAAGTTTTCAGATGAAAAAAAGTACCCAAAATGCATTGTGTGTCGCTTTCTCAGTCAAGGGCGTTCCTTCCGTGACGTCACGGTAGGCATCGTCCCCAACTCAAAAACAAGCCTTCCTGAATATTCAACGCAAGTCTAAAAGGTCAAATGTAGCTATCTGCGGTAGAATCTTTGTCAAATACGCTCAGTAGAAGACATTTGAAGTGATTTTACAAATTATGGACGCAACTTGTCCGGAGGCGTCGGTTATCCTTTAAGTCCAGGAAGTGGTCTAATATCGCACCGAAAAGTCATTTAGCTTGTCACATAAATACGCCACAGTTAAAAGATGAGCAGGTGGACTGCAGACGAATACTGGGTCATTTTTCTTTTGGCACACGAGTTCAGAGTAAGCCCCCCGACTTTTGAGCGTTAGCGCCGTTAGCTTAAAGTTCAGCGACGGCCACCTAGTGTCCACGAAAAAAACTTGCTGGTCATTAAAAAAAAAAAATCCTCACTCAGACCTCGCTCACCGGCAGGTCGGCGTCGTCCAGGTCCAACGGCGGCTCGGGTACGTGGGGCTCCATGGCGCTCCGCCGTCGCCACGGCGACTCCTCGCCGCACGGGGTCACTTTGCCAGGCGGTGTTCCTGCAGGGAGAGGCGGTCCGGGTTGCGAGTGCGAGCGGGCCGGGGCAGCAGGCTCATGAAATGCTCGCTGTCCCACGCCAGGCTGCGAGCGTGGAGCGCACGCGCCGCCGTCGCCCCAGTCTGGTTGGCGGGGTGGCGCGGCGGATACGGGCGAGCGAGGGACGGGGGGGCCCGCGGGGCTGCGGTAGAATGTGGAGCGGCCGCCGTGCTCCTGCCAAACACAATCAAAAACAGATTTGATCAGAAATTAAATCAAAATCCATATCCTGGAGGTGAATGCCAATAAAAAAAAGATGAAACAAGCCTTCTTTTGAGGCTCGGATGAAGCCTTAGCGGTGTTGGCGTTGGCAGGCCGCGGGGCGTAGCATTGTTAGAGTGAAGATGGCGGAAGTAGCACGAGTTGTGGTAGAAGAAGAAGAAAGTAGGGGGAGGAGTTGAGAGTGGAGTGGGCGGGGTTTTTAGTTTGCTAGTCGAAAGAGGAGGAGGAGGAAGAAAGAAGCCTTAGCAGGCATCGGTGCTCAGCAGCTTGTCGCTCTCAGATTTCAGTCTCTGGAAACACACAGCAGACATTGGACGGACGGAGAAAGGAGACGGGTCAAAGGTCGTGTGCGTTACCCGAAAAATAGTTTCTATGCCAAGATTATATTCTCGCGAATGTAACGTTTGTCAGGCAAAAAGTTCGTTAGCTAAAGCGGTCGTAAGCCGAGGTATCACTGTAGCGTATTTTCCGGGGTATAAGGTGCACCCCCAATGAATGGTGCATTTTCACACTTTTTCTATACATAAATAAGGCTCACCGGACTGACTATAAGGCGCACCTTCAATGAATGAAATCAAGTTTCCAAATATAATAGAGAAATGAAGCATTTTCCGGTGTATGAGGCGCGCCGGACTATTAGGCGCACGAAGCCCTTCAACAAAAACAGTACCGGTGCGTTTATGGTGGGTGGGAAAAAAAGACATACAGGCTTCGGACGGGAGGGAGGAGGAGACACAAGCAGGAAGTCGCACAGGTGCACAGCTGCAGCAGGCTGCAGAGAGAAATAGAAGGCAACGAGGGGGTCAAGGGTCAAGGGGCGCGGGGAGAAGAGGATGTGAAGGACTCATGGAGAACAGGAGGAAACACGTCTATGTGATTTTTTTTTTTAGCTGATCGTGGGAAGTCAAGAGGTGGGTGGGAGGCAAATTGATCTTGGGGGGGGGGGGCGTTTTAGATCATGTCTTGACCTCTTGCTTGTAGTTGAGTCAACTAAGCTAACTAGACCGAAGCTAAATTGATCGAAGCTAACTAGACCGAAGCTAAATTGATCGAAGCTAACTAGGCCGAAGCTCACTAGACTGATGCTAACGAGACCAAAGCTAACTAGACAGACGCTAATGAGACTAAAGTTAACTAGGACAAAGCTAGCTAGACCAAAGCTAGCTTGACCGAAGCCAGCTTGACCAAAGCTAAATAGACCGAAGCTTACTAGGCCGAAGCTAACAAGACCAACGCTAACTAGACCAAAGCTAACTAGACTAAATCTAATGAGACTGAAGCTAACGAGACTGAAGCTAACGAGACTGAAGCTAACGAGACTGAAGCTAATGAGACAGAAGCTAACTAGACCGAAGCTAACTAGACCAGAGCTAACTAGACTGAATCTCGCTAGACTGAAGCTAATGAGACTGAAGCTAACTACATTGAAGCTAATGAGACAGAAGTTAATGAGACTGAAGCCAACTAGACCAACGCTAACTAGACCAAAACTAACTAGACCAAATCTAATTCAACTGAAGCTAACTAAACCAAAGCTAACTAGACCGTATCTAACTAGACCAGAGCTGACTAGACCAAAGATAACTAGACCGAAGCTAACTCGACCGAAGCTAGCTAGTCCAAAACTAACTAGACCAAAGCTTAACTAGACCGAAGCCAGCTAGACCAAAGATAACTAGACCAAAGCTAAGTTGACTGAATCTAACTAGACTAACGCTAACTAGGCCGAAGCTAATGAGACTGAAGCTAATGAGACTGAAGCTAACTAGACCAAAGCTAACTAGACCGAAGAGCATGAAAGAGACAGCGGGAGGCGTGAAAGGAAGAGCGGGGGGGGGGGGGGGCTCTTGTTGGGTTATCAGCCATATTCAGGGTGTGGTTGGGGGGGTTTGAGAAGAAAAAAAGGGAGCGTCAGAAGCATCGTGATGAGATCTGATCTGCTCGAGGAGGCGGGGCCAGCCAGTGAGTAGAAAACAGTGTGACAGTCAAAACCAAAATGTGTTGCTACAAAATGAAGTTGTTTTTTTTTTGGGGGGGGGGGGGCTGCTTTTTTGGGGGTAAAGACGAGCTGACGTACGTGCTGCTGCACTCCCCAATTCGAGATGTATACCTCTGTATACAGGGGTTCGACAGCCGTCTGGCCTGCCGCATCTGCAACAACATAGCGCAAAGCAGGGTTAGCGCAGATGGGCTGTCTGCCCAATGAGAGAGGGAGGGGACCGAAGTGGGTGGGGGGGATGAAAAAGATGCACGAGAGAGAGAGAGAGAGAGTGGGGTGAGAAAGGGGGAGACAGAAAGACAACAGGTGGCCCGGGCAGGGAACAACTGTGTCACCGAAAACAAAAAGACAAAATGGAGGTTGGTGTTTTGTTCCTTGTGAGTGAGTGACGCTGAGGCTCCACTCGGACGTTGCCGTGATTATTTAAAGGACAATCGACACCATTTTTTTGTTTCCTAAATGACATCAGAAAAACGTTTGATAGCATCTAAAATAGCCAAAACACGCAGGCTGATATTTTTGGTTAAATGCAAAACACCGATAAAAATGGTGTTAAAGTGTCCCAAAACTGCCACAAAATGAGCTTGAGGAAAAGAGGCAAGAACACGGTGAGAAAAGAACGGTGTTTGACGACAACGTTTGGACATGCTAAAGTTAGTCAATAAACCTCAACTCGTCACCACGGGGGGTTGTCCGGTGCAATTTCCAAATGGCCAAGGTTGTAATTTTGGGAGAATTTTGATATCCCGCTCCAGTCAGAAGCCATCGAAATGCTACCGCGGCGGGCTGAGCTGAACACAACCGCATCTTGAAAACGAGGCTTCTGATTTGACGGAAGGCGCAGTTGATTAGCGCGCCTTCAAAGTAAAAACTAGGTCGTGGTGTTCTGTGGTGTGGTGTGTGTGTGTGTGTGAGACACGTACTGTGGCGGCAGACCTCCCGGGTCCACGCTGGGCTACGATGGCCCCCGAAACCGCCTTGATCCAGCTGTGCATTTCCTCTGGACTGTCGGCCTGGGACAGGAAGTAAGATTTGAAGTTTACACGAATGACAATTATTGATTTTACTGTGACGTCCAAGCCACGACATTCATCAAGGAGGAGACAGTGCACCAATATGCCAGCACCGTTTTTGATTGGGAAGAATGTCAGTGCCATTTGACTGTCATTCCGGGACAGCTTTGGGGCTATTGTACTTTTTTTACGCCTCTAATGGGCAGCATTTTTACAGCCCCTCTTTGTTCAGCGGAAAGGTCGGTGCTGTTGGACAGTCTGCAGCTTGGAATTGAAGCGGATTTACGTGGGACAGAAGATGTGAGACAGCCTGTTTTCGTCAATGGATGCTACAGCTACGTGTTTGCTTTCAACATTTCGCTGGTAGCAGACGTGCACATTTCACCATGACGTCCCTGATCCACTGGTGAAAAGGACGCTTTTATCCTCTCTTTCATCTACAACTGCTTCATACAACAAAGAGGGTGCATAAAAGTGCTTAGATTGTGTATTTTGTGTTGTGTCCGTTATTTATTATTTAGTTTTTTTTGGGTTGTTTTGATTTCAAGATGGCGCCGCGAGAGTGGCTGCCTTTACAGTAGCTTCTATATTTTGTTTTTCTACTTCTTTCTTTCCTTTCATGACTTTGCTGCTGTGAAATGCAAATTTCAATATTCATTTAACGTCACTTTTATATTAATGTTAATTAATTTTTTTTGTACCAGTTGAACCAAAGTCATTGTTCTTTTGTCGCCATATTAGAATTTAAAAAACACATTGAAAATCGCCATTTTAGAACATTTGGGTGCTGATTCAGTCAATGCGTATCAAAATTGAACATAAAAACAACAAAAATGATATTAAATATTCACTTCAATTTTTTTAAACATGTACATCTAAAAAAACAGAAGTAATTGTTCTTTTGTTGATTGTCGCCTTTGTAGATTTTTTTTTCTTCTAAAATCGGCATTTTATAAAATTGGGGTGCTGATTCAGTCAGTGACTGATTTTCTAATTTGCTGTTCCTAATTGAGCCTCTAGATGGCAGCACTGAGCGCACACACAGGTAAGAGTATTCATTCTAATAAAAGTAATCCAATCCCATTTTTTGTTACCTGGATGTAAAACGTCCTGGACGTGGTCACCACCTCAAACAAATTATCACGCATCATGATGTCACTAAAACACAAAATGACAGATGACACATTTTTTTTAAACTGTCTCTCAAATAAGACGACGAAGGACTGTATAGTAATACCTTGGCTTACGAACTTAATTGGTCCCAGACAGAGTGTGTAAGGCGAAAAGTGTGTATCCCAAAAAATAATTTCCCATAGGAAACCATTAAAATGAGAATAATCCACTCCCAGGTCACCATAAAACGTAATTTTCTACTTTCTAAGCCTTAAAACTACACAAAATAGACCTTATTTTATGTATAATAAATGTGCTATGGTATTGTAATTAAATAAGTAAACTGTACTGTATAATAAAGTGGTTTTATTGAACTTTGTGATGGTCATTGATGGCTTGATGGAATGGAGTGACCGGTTTCATCAGCATTAAACACTTGATGAGGAACATAGCCTTTTTCTTCTTGACGAATGACCCCTTGTAGGTGCTTTCGCTGTGATCATTTTACCCAGTTTGTCACCAATTGTGTTCTGTTTAGCTGGGTTGGTAGCTTTTTGCATCAAATGTACAGATGGCTTGTGCGGGTTATTTGTGGAGCCTGATTGATGGGAATTTTAACCTTGCAGTCTACACACTGTCGTCTGCCTGTCTGTTTAATGTTTAAACCACTGCCCCTCACTGCTGCGTTCTTGACCAATCAGGTGGCTTTAACGGAAGACTGGGGGCGGGGAATAGAGGACAAAAACAACTCGGCTGCCATTTTCTTGTTAGGAGAACGGGCTTGTTCGCCAACGACACATCACTCATTGCGGCAGCTCCGCGTGTATCCCGAAAAACAATTTGTATGCCAAAGATAAAATTTTCATAAATGTAACGTTCGTAAACCGAAAAGTTCGGAAGCCAAGGGGTTCGTAAACCGAGGTATCACTGTACTCGTTTTGTACCTCTGTTTGCACTCCTGCACTTTGTGAACTTCCTTCAGCGGGATCATCCTCAGCGGCTCTTTTTCCTGCAGGTGAGAGAACAGTGAACGCAACGAACGATTTCATTTAATCAAGAGCATTGTTCTGAAATCTCCAGATTGATAATGAGTCCGTTTTAAAGCAGACACAGAGTCTGCGTCCTCGGGGGAGGGGGGTCTCGTGTTATCTCATCACAACGACGGCGGCTGCTGCTGTGTGCGAGCGATTTAAGCCGACAAGGGAGGACGGAGGCCGGAGGGGCGCGAGGGCATGACAGGACACGTGAAGGGAGGCTGATGAAATTCCTCAGACAGGAGATAAAACATGCCAGGGCACAGTGCGATGTTCTTGCAAATCTTTTACTCGCCTCTCACCGCAGAGCTGATACTAATCCGGCAAGTGTCACAGATTAAGAAAAAATAAAGACCCCAAGATTCCTAAAGAGCGTGTTGTAACTCAAAAGAGCCACTTTACCAGATCGGACTTGAAGTAGCTCATGGAGTTTTCCTCCAGGAGAAAATATCGTCGTTTCCAGTTTCTCATCTGGGATAGAAAATGTGGAGGTTAGATAGCAATATTGCTGTAGCTGAGTCCCTTTGCACGACATGCACACAACATTTTTAAAAATTATTAAAAAAACATATAATAATAATAATACATTTCATTTATAAGCGCTTTTCAAAACTCTCAAGGATACTTTGAGTCACAGTCTACTAGCTATCTATTAGCGGTCTGGCAGGCTAGCCATCTAGCTAGCTGCAACTAGATAGAAAGCTAGCTACATCTTCAAAAATTGATTCAAACCTATTTAATTTTTATCCCGTACATAATGTGGCGACATGCTAATACTGGTTAGCACAGTTATGGATTTATGGCTTGCTGTCCCTCGGATACCAAACATGTGAACAATAGATACTGGCCAGCTATCTAGCCCACTATCTATGAGCTATATAGTGATATCGCTGGCTGGCTAGCTATCTAGATAACAAGTTATTAGCTATCTGTTGATTAGCTAGCTAGCTTTCTATCGATTTGAGTTACTTCCGGGTTGAGTGAACGCTGTGGCGTGTGGCTGCCGCTGCTCACCCAGGGAAAAACTTATCCTGTGACTGTAATGTGACCTTGAGAGTTTTGAAAGGTGCTTGTCAATTAAATTTATTATTATTATTATAAAAGAAGCAAGATTTTTTTTTCTGCGGGAGAGCAGCGGCAGCCACACGCACCAGCGTTCACTCAACCCGCGGCTTATTTAGTACAAAATTATGTTTTATGAGGACCTGGGAACGGATTATTCTCATTTTCATGGTTTCTTATGGGAAATAAATGTTTGGAAGAAGAACTTTTCGGCTTACACACACTTTCTGGGAACCAATTAAGTTTGTAGGCTGACGTATCACTGTATTTAAATACAGTAAAGTCTCGTTATATCGATATCGGATATATCGATAGTCCCAGTTATATCGATACTATTTCTATGCACGCACGGAGAAAATTACATGCGCGCAGGGTCGGATATATCGATAGTCCCGGTTATATCGATATTTTTTCGGACTCCCTTGAATATCGATATAACGAGACTTTACCGTATATGTATACACACACACAGTATATATAAACTCACCACGGCGCCTTGCTTGACGCAGTAGCCCGACTTGATGACGGTGTGGTCTAGGGTGGGCCTTCCCAGAAAGTAGGGCAGCTGGCTGTGCGAGCGGTGCATGGCCTCGCGTTCCGCTCGCTCTGCCCCGTCGCCGCCTTCATGCTGGAAAATTTGAGGATGACTGGGTGAGTTTGTGCAAAAATGTCATTTTATGATCACATTATTTCCATCTGTGGGACTGAACAGTTTTTTCCTCTTCCATGGTTGCACAATTAAATGACAGCATTACTGCCACCTACAGGACCGGAGTGGAGATGCATTGCTCCATATTGTCGCAATTTTTCAAAAGTTTAAGACATAGTGATACCTTGGTTTACGAACCCCTTGGCTTACGAAGTTTTCGGTTTACGAACGTTAAATTTATGAAGATTTTACCTTGGCATACCAACTATTTTTCGGGATACACACGGAGCTGCCACAATGAGTGATGTGTCGTTCGCGAACGAGCCCGTTCTCCTAACAAGAAAATGGCAGCCGGCTTGTTTTGGTGCTCTATTTCCCGCCCCCGGTTGTCGGTTAAAGCCACGTGATTGGTCAAGAACGCAGCAGTGAGGGGAGGTGGTTTAAACAATGAAGAGGCAGGCAGACAGCAGAGAGAGAGTGAGAAATTGGTAAAAAACAACAACAATTTGGACTCGTTTCAACTTTAAAAGGCAGAGTGAAGACTACATGGTTTGTGTAGTTTTAAGGCTTCGAAAGTTATAAAGTAGTAAATTGTGCTTTATGGCTTCCTGGATTGGATTGGATTTGCCTTTATTAGTCTCTCAGTGGATAAATTTACATTTCACAGCAGCAAAGTGATGAAAGGAATGAAAGTAGAAAAACAAAATACACCTGGACCGGATTGGTTCCGACCTGGGAACGGATTATACTCATTTTAATGGTTTCCTATGGGAAATTACTTTTTGGGATACACACTTTTCGCCTTACACCAATTAAGGAACCAATTAAGTTCATAAGCCAAGGTATCACTGTACATTTTGATGTAGCTATTCGCTAGCTCTTCAAAATAAGTCCCAAACAAAAAGTGGCAGTGTTTTTGTTCAGGAAATGTTGAACATGGTGTTTTTTTTGGCTTATTCACACTGGCATGAAACGTCCTTTCCTTCGTTTTACCTGCGTCTGCGTCACAATGGGAACGCCTCCTATGATCTCTGTTTTATAGGACACTTGTTTCTTGGGTCCGGCGGCATCCAGCAAAGATTTGTGATTCTCGGAATTCTGCTGACTATCGGAGGCTTTTGGCACCTGAGAAAAACACAAAGGCGAGCCAATGAAGAATTCAAAGTTGGTGAAGAGTTCAAAGTTCAAGCAAATTGTGCCAACCGACATTTTCACTTCTTTGTGTGACTCGACAAAAAAGAAAAGTAAACGCCTCACCGTGATCTTGGTGGCTTTATTGAGCGCGTTGACCCAGTCCACCAGGTCCTGCTGATCGTTGGCCTGCAGGAAGACCTTCCTCATCCCAGCATTGATGACTAAATAAAGCCAAGCACAAACGGAGCAAGTGTAGGGTTAAGCGCACGGGTGTCAAAGTCAAGGCACTGGGGCCAAATCTGGCCCGCCACATCATTTTTTGGCCTGTGACAGAAAATAAAACTTGTGGAATTCCATGATGCTTGATGCCCAACCAAAATTTCAAATTGTCATTTTTTTACACAATTTCATTTTTTTTTTACATTTTTTTACTTCAGATTTGAAAATTAGCTATTCATAACATTTCTTGTGTGCTCTATATGTCATATGTGGAAGGGATAAAACATTGTAATGGCTTCCCCAAATTCAAAACGGACCCACGACAGGAAATCGTAACTACAATGTTTGACTCCCTGCGTTAAGCGTGCGTGGATAGAAAGCTAGCTGGCTAGCTAACAGACAGCTAACAGATAGCCAGCTAGACAGTTATCTAACTAGCTGGATAGCCAGATAGCTAATAGATAGCAAATAGATAGCCAGCTAGGTAGCTAGCTAATAGATAGCAAATAGATAGCTGGCTAGGTAGCTGGCTAAGTAGCAAATGGATAGCAAATAGATAGCTAGCTAGGTAGCTGGCTGGATAGCATTTCTTTATATATATATATATATATATAGATCTGGACTTCAAATAAATATTGAAATGGTTTTTCGACGTATTTTTAGGTGCGCTAGTGATTAGCTAGGGGTGCATAGTAGTTAGGACATCCTGTCTGGTTGTCCAATTCCATCAGTGGAAAGGATGTGCGGGAAAAAAAAAATCACTTTCTTCTAAACGCGGCGTCTGTGTCAACATCTGGTCAGGTAATTACTCGCGGGTGAGACCTCGCTCTTCCACTTTGCCGTAAATAACGGCGTTAAGCGCTCGCCGGAAGTGTGTAGCGTAGCGCTGCGCTATCCCCGACACAGCGCGGGAGTATCCCCGGTGTGAGTCATCGCCGCAAACTGAAACGTGTGCTGGGAAACGTGGGGCCCCGCCAACGCGCGGGTGGTGTGTCAGCATCAGATAGAATGGCACACTGTTCCGCTTGGCTTTTTGACACTTATTGCTCTCTTGTCGGCATCCATGTTTTCCATATTGGCTCAGAAAGAAAATAAAACATACCACCAAAAGAGTTTCACGCTTTTTCACTTGCAATGTTTAAAATCCACTTTTTACATGAGAAAGGCTCACTTTTCTGGCTATCGAGCTAGCTATCTAGCTGGCTGCCTTGCTCGCTATCTATTTGCTGTCTAGCTAGCTGGCTGACTAGCCTATCGAGCTATCTATCTATTAGCTGACTAGCTATCTAGTTAGCTATCTGACTGGCTATTAATTAGCAATGTATCAGCTTGCTTTCTATCTATTTGAGTGATTCTGGGTTGAGTGAATGCTGGCGTGTGTGCCTGCCGCTGCACAGCCACAGAAAAACTTATCCTGTGATTGTAAAGTGACCTTGAGAGTTTTGAAAGGAGCTTATGAATGAAATGTAGTGATAACTTGGCTTACAAACTTAATTGGTTCCCAGACAGAGTGTGGAGGGTGTAAAGTGTGTATCCCAAAAAATAATTTCCCATAGGAAACCATTAAAATAAGAATAATCCGTTCCCTGGTCCCCATAATTTTTTTACTTTCTAATTTTCTAAGCCTTAAAATTACACAAAATGTACCTTATTTTATGTATAATAAATGTGGTATGGTATTATAAATAAAGAAATGAACTGTACTGTGTAATGAAGTCGTTTTATTTACCTTTGTGATGGTCGTTGATGGCTTGATGGAATGGAGCGGTCGGTTTCATCAGCATTAAACACTTGATGAGGAACGTAACCTTCTTCTTTCACCATCTTGAGGAATAATCCCTTGTAGGTGCTTTCTCTGCAATAATTTTATCTTGTTCCTCATCAATTGTGTTCTGTTTAGCTGGGTTGATAGCTTTTTGCATCACGTGTACAGATGGATTGTACACTTGCGGGTTATTTGTGGAGGCTGATTGATGGGATATTTTAACCTTGCAGTCTACACTCTGCCTTTGAACTATTAAAGTTGAAAACAGTCCAAATTTCACTGTTTTTTATTCATTTTCTCACTCTCTCTCTGTCGTCTGCCTGTCTCTTTAATGTTTAACCCCCCGCTCACTGCTGCGTTCTTGACCAATCACATGGCTTTAACCGAAGATTGGGGGCGGGGAAGAGCTCCGTGTGTATGCCGAAAACTAGTTCATATGCCAAGGTAAAATTTTGATAAATTTAACGTTCGTATACCGAAAGGTTCGTAAGCCAAGGGATTCCTAAACCGAGGTATCACAGTATTATTATTATGATTGTTTGTTTTTGTTTTTTTGTTTTTTTTTTTTTTTGGGGGGGGGGGGTGTAGTGGAGGTTTGAGGGGGTTGCTTTTGTTTTGTTAAAGGCCATCTGGGAGTGTGACCTCTGTCTGCCATACAGTGCACGGCCGGGTACGGCTTGTTTGGCGTCGCCGCTGGGGCGTACGCGGGAAGAGGCGGAGCTTCGGGATCCATTGATGTATGTCAAAACATGTGGCCTCCAAACGGCACTTAAAAATAAACCCCCTTGACATCTGCAAATGGGGGGGGGGGGGGGTCCGATTTGAGTGGCGACATCCTGTCAAGAAGCTACGTAAAGCGCTGGCTAGCTCACACACACACATCGCTATAAGTCAACTTCTTGTCACAGACGAGCACTTCCTGCGATTGAAGCGTTCCAAAATGGAGGATGATAAATAATAAAGGGATTAGAGGCTCACTCAAATCGTGTCGTGTTTTCAGCAAAGACAACAAAGGCGGATTAATATTGATTTGTCGTTGTTGTCTGCGCGATCAAAGCAGTGAAGCGCAGTTTTGTTTGGGGACTCACAGGACGTTTTTGTAACAGTTGAACCAAAGTCATTGTTCAAAGCGGCGTTACGAGTGTTTTGACGTCTCATCGTGAGTCATCCGACTTTGCTGCCAAGCTTTGCCCAAAACACAATGACAAAAAGTCATTCTTGGAAATCATCGGCCATCTGTTTCGCTGACTCAATTTCAAATTTGGTTGCGAGGCAACAAAGTGAGCATTTGCGATGGAAAGGTGAGGATGTTTACGTATTTCAAGCGACCGGTGTTAGAAAATAGCCTCATTCGTTCAACGTGAGATAGCGTGTGCCTGCGGCATATGTTTTGAAATGCGCTCATAAATGAAATGTATTATTATCATTATTATTATTGTTTTTTTTTTTTTTTTGAAAAGTGGAAGGAATAGCAACCCCCCAGCCAACGGTAAAAATAAATAAATAAATAAATAAATAAATAAATAACTACTTGGCTAGGTGAATGAATACATAAATAGATGTAAATGAAAAACAAATAAAGAAATACATGCATAAATAATAAATAAATAAACTTAAACATATAGATAAATGAATAAATAAATAAAGACAAATAAACGTATGTCTGACTGAGTGAATAAATACATAAACAAATAAATAACCATGTAAACAACAAACAAACAAATAAATAAACACAGATAAACAAACAAATAAATAAATAAATAAATGCCTGGCGAATAAATAAACATGTAAATGAATAACAAATAAAGAAATAATACATAAATAAACAAATAAATACATAAATAAATACACAAATAAATGTATGCCTGACTAAGTGAATAAATAAACAAAGAACTAAACAAAAACATAAATGTGTAAATGATAAATAAACAAACAAACACGTAAATGAAAAACAAATGAAGAAATACATACATAAAGAAATACAAAGATAAATAAGTAAAATACATAAACAAATGGATAAATATATAAATACACAAATACATGTATGCCTGAATGCGTGAATAAATGCATAAACAAATACATGTGTAAACGATAAATAAATAAATAAAATTACCAAATAAATCAATAAATGAATAAATAAATAAACTAATAAATAAATAAATGCCTGGCAACAAATCTGGCAATGGTGCACGCATAGAATCCAGCACACAAATGTTAACTTTGTGCAGAGTGGGAGGAGTCTAAATAAGTTTTTTTTCAAAGTTATGTCAACACGAAGCAACAACTCAGCTGCCGCGTGACCGCTTCTGCATCGTCGTGTGTCGACTAGCAACACTCCAAATGGCCTTTTTGTGACTTGCCCCGCCTTCCCCAAATCATCTGGAATCAGACTCCAAACTTACCAAAACAGAACTCCGCCTTCGGTCGCAACTTCGTGGCGTCGCTCACCTGTATGAGAACAAAAGGTTGCAATTGTTTTCCCCGTAAAATCCAGGAAGTAGCCACGCTCGCCGTGTTAGTGCATGTGACATCATGACAGGAAGTCCGAGAAAATAAAACGACGTGTAAGGAAATAGAAAAGATGTTTAAAATGTGTTTGTATAGCGCGCAGGTGTCAAAGTCAAGGCCTGGGGGCCAAATCCGGCCCACCGCCTCTTTTTATTCGGCCCGTAAAAACAAATCAAGCATGTCAAGTGCCATGATTCTTGCTAAAGTCTGAACCAAAATGTCTAATTGTCATATGTAAACTACAATAACCGTCATTATTTTTGTCTTCTGGTCTGAAAACCAGTTCTTCATCCATTTGTTATGCGTCCAAACGGTGAGACGGACCAACTAGGTCACCCTGCTGTCTCAAATCAGTCTCATCCAAGACGGTTTCGCTTACCTTTGAAATATAAGTGAGCTTGAGGGAGCCGACGCAATCGGCGTCAACCGGAAGATTCTGCGGAATAACGACGAGAAACATCAGTGAAGGAGGGTGGGGGGGTTAATAATCCTCAATGAAAAAGTAGGCGGTTTGAAAAGCTTCTTTTTGGTGGCGCCTCAACTTCCGCCGTGGTGACTTTCGCCTCATTAAAATGTAAGCATTTGCATTCTATAAAAAGAAAGGGAGCCGGTGAATTATTCAAAACTGGCGCTATGAATACTTTATGTTACAAGCGAGCACTTCCTCACGCAGCCGCCGTTGCAGGTCCGGCCGGTCACCTCTCGCCTCACAATCTACCCACGCCGATAACAGCTGATAACCTAAGGCAAGGCGTGCCGCAGATACCCGTCCAGATGCTACGTGCTAAGCTATCGCTAATCACCCCGACCGGCTAGGTTAATAATAGATTTCATGATTTTTAATACATCACACAAGAAATACCTGCGGGTTGTCCATGAACCACACCAGGCTGCCCTGCTGCGTATCCAGGATGAAGTAGCGTCGCAGGAACTTGCCGCTGCTTTCGTGCTCCTCGATGTCCAGGAAGCCGCAGATGCGGTTCTGCCGGTCCACGTAAGGCATGGCGCCGGCGGGACATTCCCTGGCCTGGTCAGGCCACCCCCCCCAAAAAAAAATTAAGCGGAGGAGGAGTCGAGAAGAAGAAGTCGCTAACAACTCCTGAAAGGGTAAAAAAAAAAAAATAAAGACATTAGAAAATGTCCTCGTCTGTGTTGTAATTCTTGATGACGGTTCCAGAATAATTCTGCTGTGACTGACAGTGAGGGTTGAGTGTGCCGCAAAGGTCACATGACCCACAACAAAACCCGCAACAACCCACTTTCTCTCTCTCTCCCAGTTTTTTTTTTTTTTTTTTTTTTTACTTAGTACGTCATTGTTTTTCTTGTCCGGTAACACACACACACACACACACACACACACACACACACACACACACACACACACACACACACACACACACACACACACAGATTCCTGTTTCACTGGTTTTGTGAGGTCCGGATAACTCCAGATAAGGAGTGAGGACCACCATTGCTGATAAGTTTAGAGAAGAACTAGTGTTACATTTGAACACTAAACATCACCCCATTTCCCACTTCAACTTTTTTTTAAAAACAAAGCAATAAAAAGTGGACTTGAAACTGAAATACAGTAAAGTCTCGTTATATCGATATTCAAGGGAGTCCGAAAAAATATCGATATAACCGGGACTATCGATATATCCGATATCGATATAACGAGACTTTACTGTAACAGCAGGAGTGAGGTTTCTGAATGGGTACATTCAAAGTCCTCACCCCTGTGGTGAATTTGGTTAATGTGGTATGAACTTTTTCCTCTCATTAAACACGCACACACACACACATCAACACACAGAGTGAGTAAAAAGTGTGTGTATCCAAGTGAAATGAAAATACACACACACATCATTTTGGGTGAATTTGTGAGGACCTCTCTGAAACTTTAACAGATGCATATATAGACCCTCTAGAAGACTTTAGAATGAAAAACTTGTGAGGACCGGCCAAAAGGTCTTCACTTGTTAAAAATGTCCTCACTACGTATGGTATAAAATGTTAGTGGTCCTCACAAGACTAGCCATACACACACACATGCTGTCACATTCTATTCCATCTCCTTCACCCACCCAAGCCTGCTCTTTCTTTTTGTCTTTTTTGGGGGGGTAACTCCATTTCGCACCATCCCCTCCCCAAAGGCGCTCGCATCTGATTTGGCACGCCTCCGGCCGGCCCACTCTGTCTCCTCCCCCTTCCTCCTGCTGCTGAACCTCACCCGAGCATGGCAAAATGGAGAACGACCAAAATAACAAGAAAGAAAGAGAAAAAATCAAAGGACAACCGACACTGATATCAGAAAAACGTTTGATAGCATCTAAAATAGCCAAAACACGCGGGCTGATATTTTTAGTCAAATGCAAAAGACCAATAAAAATGACTTAGTGTCCCAAAACTGCCATAAATGAACTCGAAACTGGGGAGATTCAGAAAGTCCCGCCCCCTTGTTCGTGACATCACGCCAGGATATTCCTTCACAGACTGCCTTGCTCCAGAATCAAAACAATGGCTTGAGATTGGGAGAAGATGCCTTCTTGTTACTCATCCAGTTATGAATATTATTCAAGTAGTTCTGAAGAAGAAAGCATACATGTTTGCAATCCATTAAAGAAGTCCTTCCGTATTAATTCGAGCCGTCTGGACTCCAATGTAAGCGCCCAGAAAATGCACAAGATGGCGCACAAGCTGCGTTGGAAATTAGTTGATTTGTCCGCTGGGAATTTGTGTCAACTAGTATCAAATAGTAGTCTTTGTGAAACACACAACGATTCACCATCGCATTATTTATGTAGTTTTCCTTCTAATTTCGCCATCAATGCGGTGTTTTCAGACGAAAAAAGCAATAGCACAATAGCACAACACTGTGAAATGTTTGATTGGACAATGCACGGAAAAATAATGAAGTCTATGCCACTCCGTCTCAATGCAAAGTCCTGTCTGTGTGGGCATAGCATTACGGTTAGCGTAGCGAAGCTTCGGACTGTTGACGACGCTCGCGAGCGCGGGCTTCTCGGAAAGAAAGATGCTCTTTCTCCGTAGCGTTACGAGCGCTGTGCGGGTACAACAAAAGGCCCGGTTGTTGTTGCGGCAACAGAGTCTGTAGCGGTGAGAGCGTCTTCGGTTAGCCGCTACGTGGACTTGAAGAGTCTCTCACACACACATAGTCAGGAGAAGATAAGCATTTGAATGCAGACACAAGAACCGATTGTTAGATGACTTTGAGAGATGCTTTTGTTACGCTAAGCCTGGAAATTTTGTGCGCAGAGCGAGTTTCGGGTCAGACTAATAAAGCCACGTTAATTTTTATTGATAAAGGGGTTCTGAATGCATTGTCAGGCATTGCACATCTTATATCGGTACCTTGGTTAGCGCTAAACCATTTTCGTACAGGGTTACAACCATGCGCAGGTATAATATGTTCAATCAAGCAGGCCAGTTATTCATCAATTAGCCCAAATATCTCCACAAAGCACCAAATATTTCCCCCTCCCGTATATTGTATTTAAAGGACAACCCACGCCATTTTTTTTGTTTCCTACTTGACATCAGAAAAACGTTTTCTCGCATCTAAAATACCCAAAACAAGCAGGCTTATATTTTTAGTCAAATGCAAAACACCAATAAAAATGACTTAAACTAATAATAATAATAATACATATCATTTATAAGCACCTTTCAAAACTCTCAAGGTCACTTTACAGTCACAGGATAAGTTTTTCTGTGGGTGAGCAGCGGCAGCCACACGCGCCAGTGTTCACTCAACCCGGAAGTTAATAGATAAAAAGCTAACTAGCCAGCTAATAGATAGCCAACAGATAGCTAGCTAGATAGCTAGCCACTTAAATCACTCTATAGCTAATAGCTAGCTAGCTAGTTAGTTTGCTAATACACTAAATGTCACTATTAAATACACAGATAGAAAGCCAGCTAGCCAGCTAGTAGATAGCCAACAGATAGCGAGCTAGATAGCTAGCCACCTAGATAGCTCTGCAGCTAATCACTAGGATCACTGGATGTCACTATTAAATACACAGATAGATCTGGATATCGACTAGCTGGCTAGCTAGCAGATAGCTAATAGTTAGCCGATAGATAGATAGATAGATAGATAGATAGATAGATAGATAGATAGATAGATAGATAGATAGATAGATAGATAGATAGATAGATAGATAGATAGATAGATAGATAGATAGATAGATAGATAGATAGATAGATAGATAGATAGATAGATAGATAGATAGATAAATCGTCAATCCAAACTGTTAGTACACAAACAATTGAAAAATCAATTTCTCATTGATATTTCCCCTGCGTGTTTTGGCTATTTTAGATGCTATAAAACGTTTTTCTGATGTCAGTTAGGAAACAAAAAAAATGGTGTGGGTTGTCCTTTAAGCTCTCTGTTTAGCAAAAAATGACACGAAATCCAAAAGCAAAAGGTTACGACGAAAGAAGGAGGGAGGTAGGTAGCTTGGATAGAAAACCAACATTTGCTATGTCGTCCGTGGCTTTTGAGTCCGGTGTCACGTGGCGGGCCAACTGGTCATGCACGGACGATGATGGCTCATAAAAAAAAAAGCACAGGCCAGCTGGGAACCTCGCTAGAGTCAATATTTTCATCTAAACGGTCATCTCGAGCCCCTGTTGTAAGGAACAGCTGCTGTGGGCCAGTCTGTTCAGTTTGAGAGCATCTGCGGACACAAGAAGGGGCGCTGCTGGGGTGCCTTTGAGCGTGGTAGCTCAAAGTAGCAAACTGTTCAGTTGCCACCAGCTAGGTAGAGGGCTCAAAATGGGTGCGGAACAGCCACGGTCGCAATTCTAACAATATTCTTTCTTGTCTATTAATTATTTGCAGTACATCTTCACAAGACTTTAAAGGACAACCGACACCATTTTTTTGTTTCCTAAATGACATCAGAAAAAAACCTTTTATAGCATCTAAAAAGACCCAAAACACACAGGCTGATATTTTTTGTCAAATGCAAAACACCAATAAAAATGACTTGTGTCTAAAAACTACTTCAATTTGAAACCGGAAGTGGCCAGTTTCAGAGGGTCCCGCCCCCTTGTTCGTGGTGTCACGCCAAGACGTCTTGCCTTGCTCGAGAATCAAAATAATGGCTTCAGATTCGGAGAATATGCTTTCTTGTTACTCATCCAGTGATGAATATGATTCAAATAGTTCTGAAGAGGAAAGCATACATGTTTGCAATCGATTAAAGAATTTATTCCCTGCCATTTTGATGCAATAGGGGGGGAAATGTATCACCAAAAAAGAGGCAGAAAATGGCGACCAAGCTCTGTGTGAGGAATTAATCAGGCCGTTTCCACAGGCTGATAAATTGGTCGCCCTCTTCTGGCTCTTTTTGGTGCAACATGACGTTTTGAGACCAAACAAGTAGAGCAAAATATATTGACGTGATGGAAGGACTGCTACAGTGTGTCCTTTCTCGGTCAGGGGCATTCCTTCCGTAACGTGACTTGAGGACTTGTCACCAACTCAAAAACAAGACTTCCGGAATATTCAGCGCGAGTCTTAAAACGTAAAATATAGCTATATGCGGTGGAATCTTTGTAAAATACACTCAGTAGAAGTCATTTGAAGCGATTTTACACATTACGGGCACAACTTGTCCGGGCGTCGGTTGTCCTTTAAAGGACAACCGACACCATTTTTTTGTTTCCTAACTGACATCAGAAAAACGTTTTATAGCAGGCTTTAACCGAAGACTGGGGGCGGGGAATAGAGGACAAAAAAAATCGGCTCCCATTTCCGGCTCCTTGATAGGAATCGTCTGTCTTCGTTCACTTCAGAGATCCGGCTCGTTCGCGAATGACACATCATTACTCTGTAAACCATTTTATTCAAGATGATTAAAGTGATTAATAGAATTTCGTGCATTTCAATAGTTACAACAATATTCGAGTTCGGGATAATGTGGCAAGGCTCCCATTGAGTCGAACGCCTCGGAAACCTTAAAAACAGATGAGGGTGCAGGTGTTGGAGAGCGGGTGTCAAAGGTCAACTTTCCAACACAACCACGGTCACGCCTGCCTCCGACTCGGGCACGTCTCACCCCCAATTAGGTTCGACAGGCTTCTTTCGGAGACGACCTAGTCGTCCCACTGGGCTCTGTCTACCAACCGGTACTGGGCTCAGTCTAACACCCGATAAATACGACCGTACACCGTGAAAAAGATATACGACAACCCCGGCTAATACCTGGGTTAGCCTCACGAGCTAGTTAGCAGGTATAAAAGCAGTAAGTACCTCCAGTTAACCCGGGAAAAAACGGATTTTACAGCTTGAAAAGGTTCCTATAGCACTCAAGAAATATATTATCGTGTAACTTCAATAATAATAATGATAATTATTATTATCGTAATAAAAAAGGATCGTATCTTGAGAAGTGAATTGTCAAGCTAACCCTAATGATGGTTGCTTCGACGACCCGAGCAAAATTCCACATACAAAGCTCCGGTAAAAAACGCCGAGTCGGATGCTTAGGCGAGGTTAGCCACCTTACCTAGCCGCAGTGTGTGGCCTCGATTGCCGCTTGGCTGTTCGTGCTGGGGGCCGCCGTTCACCGCCTCAGCCCATCGCTCCGACAGCAATCCGGGGAAGGTACTCGGAGCAACTCGGGCGACGCTCAACCCGGAGGAGCGGCGCAAAGATAGCTAAAATTAAGATGAGCAATTCTCTGATGGTAGCTGGGTTATGCTGGGTTGACGGAACAATGACGTAAATTCAACGATTTAAAAATGAGTTTTAATTCACAATATTTTAGATTAAGTTATATGTAAAAAGTACAATATTCTAGTAACATACGTATGATTTGAATTGTCAGATATATGTCGGATATTGTCAACCGCTCAGAGTGAGGGGTGTTACTTTAGATTATAACCTCTTGGTTACACTCTGACACTGGGGAGGAAAAACTGCGTGTTGTGTTGACGTGGCGACATCTGGCGGTTGTATTATGTACTGACCGATAATTTTGTTTCGTCGAGTTTATCAAACCAACATTCAGTATAAAACAACTCTTTTTGGATCATTTTTTTCTACAATTAACATCAACGTAATCACTATTGTTATATAATTGAGGTGGTATGTCCCTGTATATCATTCCAAAACGATTGGGCTGTTCACGTTCTATAGGGAAGGTACATTATAGGTAGGCTACAGTGACCTACATTCCACCGCGATTGTTTCTGTCCAGTGAACGTGCGCACTCTGTACTCGCAGTCAAATATCATTGCATTTTTGTGAAGTACATAATCGTTTTTCGTGGGATTTTCCACGCTATGCAGCTTATGATGACGTTTACACATGTTTACCTCCATGCCGGTTCTTCAAATTGCCAAATGCAATAACGAGAAACGGGGGAAAATGGATTGAAGTTTACGCTCTTTTTGCTAACAATACAGTTTATAAAGGTGACTAAGTTGTATTTTCATAACTCATAGAAGTGGTAGAATATATATTTTCCTCAATAACTACCAAGTTTCAAGCAAAAATAAGCATAAGCATATATATTTCTAGAGCTCGCAATTTTCTTTCCTAGTATTCAATGACAGCCATTTTGGATTTCTGACGAAAATCTGCCTGCATTCGATCGTTGATATTTGCTCATTTATATTTTGAATCTTTTCTTGTGTTTTCCGTTCCTGTTTAGAATTTCAAAAGCTTTCCAATGGGTCCTGCCAAAAATTAAGAATGTTATGATCGTTTAAACTGTAATAAAGAACTCGGTCACAGATTTTCATTGTTTTAACTGCATGTGTAATTACAGGCATGAAAATCCCCTCATATTTCGAAAATTAAAAATTCCATTGTTTCCTTATTATTTGTCATAGAACAATGATCTAGACATCATTTGAAAGCTATTTAAATGAACTTTAATATGGTTTTAGAAAATGCGTGATGAATTATTATTGAAAAATGTTGTCACATCCTTACTATACGGTACATTACGTGTATTGTACTAATAGTCAAATCGCAAGCGCGTATATTCATTACTCCACTCATATAATGTACACACTTGCATACATGCACCAAATAAACATGAAAGAGCAAGTTTCCACTCTACATTCATATTTGAAGGCAACCTGCGAGTTTGAGAGGGCGTTGACGTACGAACGCAAGTCCACGCGCACACAAACTCAAGTTTGAACAAGCTGAACAGGAAAGGAAGCTGCAGGCGTTCAAGCTTTCCTGTTCAATGAACGCGGCACCTTTCTGAGCCTTCTTTTTTCTTGATTGCATCTTTATTTCTTTCTTCCTGGGGGTCCATGGAGGAGGAAGACGGAGACAGTCTCGCAGAACTGAAGGCCTTCCCGTCCGTGCAACCCCGGCCCAGGTTCCGCTCACACAGTGATGCCTCGGGCTTTGCCGCCAGAATCCTGTGGAGGCTCAGAGGAGCTCGTCCAGGTAGGAAACCATCATTCATATCTTATAACATTCAAAAGACTTTCCCGATAAATAAGTCCCGGGCAAAAATTATGATGATGAAAACTCAAAAAACAATCAGTCTGGTTTTTTTTTCTGCTTTAAAACGGTTCTCATCGGTGACATACCTCAAGGATCAAGAGTTATATCACTATTGACACATCCCACGTTGCTGAAAATAACCAATTTGCAACCGACGTCTCCGGACAAGTTGTATCCATAATTTGTAAAATGGCTTCAAATGACTTCTACTGAGCGTATTTTACAAAGATTCCTTCGCATATAGCTATATTTTACCTTTTAAGACTCGCGCTGAATATTCCGGAAGTCTTGTTTTTGAGGTGGTGACAAGTCCTCACGTTACGTCACCGAAGGAACGCCCCTGACCGAAAAAAGGACACATTGTAGCGGTCCTTCCATCACGTCAATGCGTTTTGCTGTACTTTGTTTGGTCTGAAAACTTCGTGTAGCACCAAAAAGAGGCAGAAGGTGGCGACACAGCTCCGTTTCCCGCCCCCAGATACCTCATAATGGCACGGAATAAATTCTTTAATCGATTGCAAACATGTATGCTTTCCTCTTCGGAACTATTTGAATCATATTCATCATTGGATTAGTAACAAGAAAGCATCTTATCCGAATCTGAAGCCATTGTTTTGATTCTCAAGCAAGGCAAGACGTCTTGTGGTGACACCACGAACAAGGGGGCGGGACCTTCTGAAACTGGCCACTTCCGGTTTCAATTTTTTTGTTGCAGTTTCAGCACACTTTAAGTCATTTTTATTGGTGTTTTGCATTTGACTAAAAATATCATACTGCGTGTTTTGGCTATTTTAGATGCTAGCAAACGTTGTTCTGATGTCAGTTAGGAAACAAAAAAGTGATGTCGGTTGTCATTTAACTCCGCACAGTTTTGTTTTTTTTTTTTTTTTCGTCATGGGACATTGGTACTGCAGGTTGAGGGTGCACGTTAGTTGTGTGTGTGAGGGGGTGTGGTGGACGAGGGTGTTGCTCTTTACACTGCAGTCAATATCGGTAATTGCACGGGAGCAAAGATTGACCTTTCGCCGTGACTCGGGCTGAAAACACAGCCATAAATCATACCTGGAAAACACACACCATTTCTTTTTTTTTCCTTCTCATCTTCGATATCTTTTGATTTCATGGTAGGACCTCAGAGATAGGAGCTCGGATGTAGTTAGATCAGGGACCTGAGATGGAAAGAGACATTAAGTTTTAATGGTCTTTACTGGAGGGACGAGAGGAGGAAGGCAGGCAGGCAGGCAGGTGGGAGGAGCGAGCGATGAAGGAGGAGGAGGAAGAGGAAGAAGTGGACGGCGATATGTCGGGAAGAGGCAAGGATCAAGTCACACGGCTGACAATATTCCTCGGGGCGAGTCATGGAACACGCTGGTGAGTTTCTCTCCTCGATAAGCGTGTTTGTTTATTCGTATTACATAGACATGAACATTTGTGTTTATTTGTTTTGTTTATTTTTTCATCTGTTTATTTGGTCATCTATTTATTTATTTGTTCATTTATTTATCATTGTATCTATTTATTTATTCATTCTATTATTTGTTGCTTTATTTATTTCTTTATCTGTTTCTTTAGTCATCAATTTATTTATTTATTTATTTATCTTTTATCTATGTATCTATTTATTTATTTATTCAATTATTTGTTGCTTTATTTATTTAATTATTTGTTTATTTATTTATGTATTTATTTATGTGTTCATTTATTTATCTATGTATCTATTTATTCATTCAATTATTTGTTGCTTTACTTATTACTTTATTTATTTATCTGTTTCTTTAGTCATCAATTTATGTTTTTATTTTTGTGTTCATTTATTTATTTATGTGATCATTTATTTATCTATGTATCTATTAATTTATTCAATTATTTGTTGATTTATTTATTTATGTATTTAGTCATCCATTTATTTATCTATTTATTCACGTGTTCATTTATTAATTCATCTATGTATGTATTTATGGATCTAATTATTTGTTGCTTTGTTGATTTATTTATTTTATTGTTGGTTGTTTATTTATTCATCAATTCTTTTATTTAATTGTGTTCATTTATTTATTTGTTTATTCAATGATTTGTTGCTTTTTTATTTATTTATATGTTTATTTGGTCATCTATTATTTGCTGCTTTATTTGTGTATTTACGTATTTGTCTATCTATTTATCTGTTTATTTAGACATCCATTTATTATATATGTGTTCATTTATTTATCTATTTATTTATTTATTCAATTATTTGTTGCTTTATTTATTTCTTTATCTGTTTATTTAGTCATGCATTTATTTATCTATTTCTTCATGTGTTCATTTATTTATTCATCGGTGTGTATTTATTTATCTAATTATTTGTTGCTTTGTTGATTTCTTTATTTTATTGTTATTTGTTTGTTTATTTTGTTTATTTATTCATCTGTTTATTTGCTCATCCATTTTTTATTTAAGTATGTGTTCATTTATTTATCTCTGTTTCATTTTTTTAATATATTCAATGATTTGTTGCTTTGTTTATGTATTTTTTTCATCTGTTTTTTTGGCCATCCATTTTATTTATTTATTTATAAGTTCGTATTTTTTCTCTATGTATTTTTCTTTATTTCTTCAATTATTTGTTGCTTTATTTATTTATTCATTCATTCATCTAGTCATCCATTTATTTAGTTATTTATGTATTAATTTATTTATTTATTCATATTTTATTTATTTATCAAATTATTTGTTGCTTTATGTATTTATTTACACGTCATCATTGCCCTCATAATTGTATTTATTTATTTATTATTATTTATGTGTGTCGTACACCCGGCCGGGTGAGTCACTCTGTAATAGTGCAATGTTTATAAGATGCTAATGCTAATGCGTTTTTAAACAGCTTTTAGATATTATCAGCTTTCGGGGCTGTCAATTTTGTTGTGTTATGACTGCGCATCACGTAGCCATTCAGCCTAAGTGGGTTCTGTTTGTGGTTTTATTCGGGTGTATTAGAATGAAACGGGTCGTGCGGTTGTTTTTGAGGCTTAGGGAAGAATTTGATTGAATTGAGACTTTTTTTTTTGGGTTGTGTGTGAACCAGGAGAGAATCACAAAGCCCGACTGGAATCGTTGTTCACTCGTTGTCGTTGTAAAGCGTCGTTTCTCACGTCTCACTTGTTGGGGTGTGTGGGAAACGACATTCCAGCTTAACAAACTAAGCTACGGCTCCACCAGTCAAGTCAGGACTTTTTTACCTGTCAGTGTTACACACCTACTGTCCGCTCTCGTTTCTCCACGATACTCATTGGCTATGACGTCAACTCAAGAATCGCTACGTTTCCTCGTTTCAAATATATTTGAGCCAATTAAAGGACAACCGACACCATTGTTTGGTTTCCTAACTGACATCAGAAAAACGTTTTATAGCATCTAAAATAGCCAAAACACGCAGGCTAGACTTCAAGTGTCCCAAAACGGCCACAAAATGACCTCGGAATTGGGTAAATTCAGAAAGCCCCGCCCCCTTGTTTGTGACATCACGTCATGATACTCCTTCACAAACTGCCTCGCTCCAGAATCAAAACAATGGCATCAGAAAGTTCAGATTCTGAGAAGATGCTTTCTTGTTACTCATCCAGTTATGAATATGATTCAAATAGTTCTGAAGAGGAAAGCATAAATGTTTGCAATCGATTCAAGAAGTCCTTCCGTATCAATTCGAGCCGTCAAGACTCCAATGTATGGAATTTGTGTCAACTAGTAACAAATAGTAGTCTTGGTGCAACACACAACGATTCACCATCGCGTTATTTATGTGTTTTCCGTCTAATTTCGCCATCAACACGGATCAACACAAAGTTTTCAGACCAAAGTACCCAAAATGCATTGTGTGTTATTATTATTAAAATATAATTCCCATTCATCTCTGATTCAGATATGTTTAGGCCAGCAGAGAAGGTCTGACGGCCCACCACTTATATAGATTTGTATAGCTGGCTATTAGCAGGCTGGCTTGCTATCTATTAGCTATCTATCTGGTTGGCTATCTAGCTATTAGCTATGTATCCGTCTATCTAGCTAGCTGTTGGCTGTCTAGCTATTAGCTGTTTAGCTGGCTAGCTATTATCTGGCCATCTGGCTAGATATTAGCTATCTGTCTAGCTATTTGAGTCAGGAAACACATTAGCTATCTAGCTATCTATTAGCGAGCTGGCTAGCTATTAGCTATCTATCTATTTGAGTTACTTCCGGGTTGGGTGAACGCTGGCACGTGTGGCTGCCGCTGCTCACCCATAGGAAATTTATCCTGTGACTGTAAAATGACCTTGAGAGTTTTGAAAGGCGTTTATACATGACATGTATTATTATTATTATTAGAGTAGGAAGAGTACTTTTGCCAGCCCATTCAAAGGCTATAAAACGAATATTTTTATGTAATCCCAAATGCTCGTCTGATGATATCATAATCGCTAAACTGAGTGTGACTGAAAAGTTCCAAATCGTCCCTCATTAGCCAGTCGCGGCGCTTATGTTTAGATCACAAAACAGTCAAAAGCAGCCATTGGCGACATAGACACAACACACAAGTGGCTGTACTCCTCCAATGTTTGTACTCCGCTCAGACGTGACTGTAAATAAAATACTTTGTATATTCGCGTGGCTCCGACACAAGCGTCTGCGAGTACTCACTACTTCATTTCCTCGCATAAACGAGGGCCTTTATTCAACGCTTGTTACCAAATGGCTCCTCGCCACCCACCCGGTCGCCGTCTCTTTTGCTCTCTATCGCTTCCTTCGCTACTCGTCTGGCAGGATGTCAACTATTGATTTCATAGGCAGGCCACGTTTGAGCATTATGGCTAGCGCCAAACAGTATACAACAAACAGGAGATCGGATTGCAGGCGTGCTAGATGGCGGATGGGAAGAGCGAGAGACTTGATAGTAAGCGGTCGTGTAATACTGCCGAAAAACTAGCCAGTACAGTGATACCTTACGAACGCTTTAGCTAACGAACTTTTTGTCTTACGAATGTTAGATTTGCAAGAATATACATGTAATCTTGGCATACGAACTATTTTGCGGGAAACACACAGAACGCCACAATGAGTGGTGTGTCATTCGCGAACGAGCCGGTTCTTGAAGCTGGATCTCTGAAGTGAACGAAGCTGAAAATGGCAGCCGGCTTTTTTTTTTCCTCTATTCCACGCCCCCAGTCTTCAGTTAAAGCCGCACGTGATTGGTCAAGATCTGTGGTAGAGGAGGGAGGGGACGCACGCAGCAGTGAGCGGGGGGAGGGGTTACAGAAAAAGAAACATGCGCGCGCACACACACACGAAAGGGAGACGACAGAGCTTGAAACAAAAAAACAAAAGTGAAAAAAAACAAAAAGCAAAAGTGAAATGGTGAGAAAATGGATAGAAAACAGTAAAATTTGGACTCGTTTCAACTTTATTGATAGTTCAAAGGCAGAGTGGAGACTGCAAGGTTAAAATATCCTATCAATCAAGCTCCACAAATAACCCGCACAAGCCATCTTTACAATTTGAAGAGAAAATACAAGTAAGAGAACCAGCTATTAATGAAGTTTCTAGTGTGTCTGCCTGCATCTGTTGCTGTTGCAATATCACAACTTCTAAGATGTGCAACCCCGAGCTCCTTGAGACACTTTATGCAAAAATCTATCCATTCCATCCACGACTTTATTATACGGTACAGTTTATTTCTTTAATTACAACACTCCACTGTGAGACTAATAAAGGCAAATCCAATCCAATCCAATCCACCCTAGCACGTTAGTTGTATTAAGTTCATCCTTTCTACTTGATATCTAATTTAAAACAGGTTATTTTCTTCCAGACAGTGTATATTAGGTGTTCAATTACCCGACATGTTTCGGCGCATACTTCCGCCTTCGTCAGAGCACATTTATTATACATAAAATAAGGTATATTTTGTGTAGTCCTGAGGCTTATTTAGTTGAAAATTATGTTTATGGGGACCTGAGAACGGATTATTCTCATTTTAATGGTTTTCTATGGGAAATTAGTGTTTGGAATACACACTTTTCGCCTTACACACACGTTTTGGGAACCAATGACGTTCGTAAGCCAAGGTATCACTGTACACAAAATCATCGTATCGATAACTGCAATTCTGAGAAAACAGTGGATAGTCTTCACTGCAAGGTATCGTTTGATTAGATTGTAGCGGGCGATTACATTGAGTAAATAAGTCGAGGTGGGGGTGGGGGTGGGGAGAGGCTCTCAAAAAGTAGAGCACTTAAACAATTATTAGCCGCTTGTTCCGCTGAGGCCACCTTTTTAAATATTTGATGACTGTCTTTTTTTTTCCTCCGCTCAGCCCTTTCCTCCTCCGGTCAATAAGAAGGTCGTGATCTCTCGCTATTATTGAAAGGACAACCGACACCATTTTTTTTGTTTGTTTCCTAACTGACATTAGAAAAACGTTTGATAGCATCTAAAATACCCAAAACACGCAGGATGATATTTTTAGTCAAATGCAAAACGCCAATAAAAATGACTTACAGTGTCCCAAAACGGCCACAAAATGAGCTCAGAACTGGTCAGATTCAGAAAGTCCCGCCCCCTTGTTTGTGACATCACGTCAGGATACTCCTTCACAAACTGCCTCGCTCCAGAATCAAAACAATGGCATCAGAAAGTTCAGATTCGGAGAAGATGCTTTCTTGTGACTCATCCAGTTATGAATGGTAGAACACGCTGCACTAGTATCGTTGTCAAAAAAACTGCTAAGTGGCACTATACAGTTCCATTTTGGCTACTGTTGAAAGAGTTCAAAGAGTTAATGGCTTGGGGGAAGAAGCTGTTTAAATGTCTGCTGGATTTGGTGCGCATGGATCGGTTATGAATATGATTCAAATAGTTCTGAAGAGGAAAGCATAAATGTTTGCAATCGATTAAAGAAGTCCTTCCGTATCAATTCGAGGCGTCTGGACTCCAATGTAGCGTCCCAGAAAATGCACACGATGGCGCACAAGCTCGGTTGGAAATGCTGGGTAGCTATTAGCTATATGGCGCATCTGGCTATATTTTCTATCTATCTATTCTATTTATTGGCTAGCTATGAGCTAGCTGGCTAGCTTTCTCTCTATTTGAGTTACTTCCGGGTTGAGTGAACGCTGTCGTAGGTGGCTGCCGCTGCTCACCCACAGAAAAACTTATCCTGTGAATGTAAAGTGACCTTGAGAGGTTTGAAATGTATTATTATTATTATTATTATTATTATTATTATTATTATTATTATTATATAAACCAACATGTATGTATTGCATTGTATTTTGGACAGCCGCCCTCATTTCAAACTCGTATAACTGCAGACTCATATAACTTAGGAATTAACTTTTTTTCTGAATAAAGAAGAGAGTCTAAGGTTTCTTACGCCCCATTTCAAGCTCAGATAACTCCAGACCCATATAATTTAGGAATTAACTCTTTTTTTTCTGACGAAAGAAGAAAGACTAAGGTTTCTTACGCGGAATTCAATGTTTATGTAGTCCTAAAACTCAATATTCTGTGGGTCCTGGAATTCGAGTAACATTGACAAAAACACTGGCACTGGAGTGGACACATTTTTGAGTTAAATATTTTTGGGTGAACATTTTTGAGTAAAAATATTATTTAATTCCATCCGGGTATGTATGGGGAATGTTGGCTTGTGCCGAGACAGAAAAAAACGCTTCAGAACAAACCCTTCACGATTGTTCTTAGCACTAGATGGCACCATTGGTTATCGTTTGGAGTTGCAGTGTGTCTGCAAGGTCTCAAATCACACCCTTGTCGACTGTGAAGATAGAACACACAAGCCAAACTGTTTACTGGATTTGTTTTTTTATCAGCTGAAAGCAAGAACCCTGTGATCGGCCACGAGAGCCACCCTGAGGTCACGTAGCCAATATAAAACATTAACTTGTATTTTGTTCAATTAAAAAAAAGACGATCAAAGATGAAAATGGCGTCTTCATGCTGAATCTTCTCTTTCTGAGGTTGCCACATGCCGAAATGGAATAATTGAACTCATATAACACCGAAAATAGTGGAATTGTGACATCTAGGCCACGTGATTGTACCTTCCTCTTTTCCGTTTTTCGTACAAAGCACGTTTTTCATGGGAAAATTAACATTAGTGTCCACGTCACTGCGGCAACGTAAAATGGCGGCCGTGCGGCTTCAGCCCGTGTGGGGACAATCGTAATACCATCATACATATTCGGCGCTGTTGAATTCCTTTGAGTACAAATTGGAATGTCATTGGTCAATTCTAAACAAAGCCACATTTCAAAAGTTGCGTTAAATCACATAATCTTAGTTTTTATTTTTACTTTTGTCAAAAATATAGAACTCTTTGGAATGAGTCGAAAGTACGGAAGATGATTCGGGCCACTGAAGAATAAAATAAGATTGGCGAGATTCTCACTTTCATCTCAGAATTCTGACTTTGATGTCAGAATTCTGACTTTTGTCACAATTCCTTATTTTTTTAAACCTTGTTTTTTTCTTCGTTGGCCCTAATCTTACTCTTCCGTACGAAAGTGTCAACAATTGAGAAGTTTTCACTGGATGCATAACGTATCCGGCTAGCCGGCTAGCCCACGAAATATGCTAGCTCATGGAAATTTCCTAAACCGTTTATTTTTCGCTCTCACTTGTGTCCACTGTCACCTGGTGGATCCGAAAGATGTCAACGTTCAACTTTGAGCCCCAGCAGTGCTTCTAATCTGCACGGAGGAATGAGAAGCATCTACCATAGGAGGAGGAGGAGAAGTAGAAGAAGGAGGAGGAGGAGAGCAGGGCAGGGGCGGGAGGGGAAGTTAGCTGCAACTCAATGCCGTCACTCGAGAAGAAAAAAAAGTTCCTTTCCAGGCAGGCGACATGAACTTTTACGGCAGTCGTGCACGGTTTTTCTGCGGCAAAAGGAAGCGGTGATTGGGGGTTAAGGATTGAGGAGGGCGCGCTCCTCCACCGGAGCTCCGCCGGTGAAGTCGAACATGGGCCAGACAGCTGTGTCTGCCGTGTCTCACACAGCCACTGGTGAGTCCCACTCAGTGACCCTGCCTAGCAACCATCATTTTCGTTTAAAACTTATACACATTTGGGTTGTCAATTTTCGGCTAGTGACAACTTTCAAGTGAGCTTTCGTGCTAGCTTCAACTTCCTTGCACGCCCGTGTAATTGTTTACAAAATGCTTGACTCCGTCCTCCTTTTTTTTTTTTTGTCACCGAACGCGACGTGTTTAGGAAAGCGTGAGCTGACCTGACTTTTAAGTCAAATTAACACCGCGCCTTATTTGGATCCTTATCAAAGAAAACAAGACCGAAAGGTACAATTATACACACAGCGGGGAAAGCTGATCTCAGTACAGTTAACATCTACACGGAGGAACCTGTTGGACTTGACGAACACTTTTCCAAAGCAAACATTCACTTTTACACCTACTTTGGAGGCAACGTAGACAAACATGCAGCTGTTTTGGACAGGTCACAATATTCACTATTTTTGAAACCCTCCAACTGATTGTCGAGTGTGGATTCAGCCCAAAAATATTGCACAAAATGTACATCGTCGGTTGAAGACGTGAAGAGGAACGAACACAGATATGGGCAAAACTACCAGAAAAAAAATAGTTCCTGACAAAGCATCTTAGATAAGAAGCGAAACGTCCGACACCTTCAAAGATGACGGCTGAAGAAACGTTTTCATTGATGGACCACTCCTGTACGACTGAGAGTTTACACAGACCTTTTTTGTAGGCTGTTATCAAAAAATAAACATCGTCACTTTGAGAGGTTTTTGGTGTCTTACACCGTGTGAAAACGTCTTTTCTTGTTTGCTAATGCACTTGCTGGGTGCATTATGGGTTACATAATTTGCGTTGCCACATTCTTAAAATGCTTCGTCTATGTAACCGCCGGGGCGAGGAAAGGGAAGTGATTCATTGGGGACAGTTTCATATTTTGCTAATGTCCACCCGAGAGTGTTCCCGAGGATTCAAAATGGACGCCATTTTTATTCATAATAATCATAATATTAATAATATTAATATTAATATTAATAATTATAATAATACATTTCATTTATCAGCGCCTTTCAAAACGCTGAAGGTCACTTTACAGTCACTGGATACGTTTTTCTGTGAGTGAGCAGCGGCAGCCACACGCGCCAGTGTTCACTCAACTCGGAAGCAACTCAAATAGTCAAATAGTTTTATCACTTTGCTGCTGTGAAATGTAAATTTCTCCACTGCGAGACTAATAAAGGCCAATCCAATCCAATAGGAAGTTAGCTAGCTAGCTAATAGATAACCATCTAGATAGCTATATAGCTAATAAATAGCCAGTTAGTCAGCTAGATTGCTAATAGATAGCTGTAAAATGTCATTGACAGTTTCGAAAGTTAAATGCATTATTATTAGTATTACAAATAGATAGCTAGATAGCCAGCAAGCTAGCTAGGTAGATAAATAAAAAGCAAGATGGCTACTTATTGTCCGAGGAGGGCATTTTCATGATGGCGATTTCCACGCTTTCCCAACTTCTCGCTGCCTTCCTGTTGGTGATGCACCCCCCCCCCCAACTGCCTCCCTCCCTCCCCCCCAACGATGTCACGCCGTGGAGGAAGGAAGCCTCTCCCTTTTCCCCTCACCCGACAACTCGTCAGCATTCAACACATGTTCCTGTTATGTGGCACAAATCTTTTTGACAATTGCCTCGTTTTATTAAAAAAAAAGCACTGTACACTGTACTTTTTTTTGCATCAAGCCGTAATTTTTCCAAAAATGCAGAATAACCTTACCAGAAAAAAAAATCTGACTATGCTATACTGTACCAAACGTTAGTGAAATTGGAAAGGTCGCAGCTTGGAATTGAAGCGGATTTTCATGGGACAGGGAATGTGAGACAATCTCGTTTTGTCAATGCTTTGTGTTTGCTTTTAACAATTAGCTTGTAGCAGACTTGCACATTTCACCATGACGTCCCGGATCCACTGGTGAAACGGAGGCTTTGATTCTCTCCTATTTAATCTAAAACTGCTTCATCCAGCAAAGAGGGTGCAGGCAATGCTAAAGATTGAAGACTGTTTGTGTCTTTTGTGTTGTGTCACATTATTTGTTATTTTGTTTTTGTTTTTCGTTTGTTTGTTTTTTTGGACTTCAAGATGACACTGTTGGAGTGACTGCCTTTACAGCAGCTCATGTATTTTGTTTTTGTTTTTTTGCTGCTGTGAAATGTGAATTTCTCCACTGTGAAACAAATCTAACCTCATAATAACTGTATTGTATAACATTATGGGTACATTTTTGATTGTTTCACAAGTTTTAAATAAATTAATTAACTTTAGAGACAGGCAAATAAATAAATAAACAAATGAATAAATACACATAATTTGATGAATAAATACACAGAAATAAATAAATGAACAAATAAATAAATAAATAGAATTGTGGGATATAAGTGAAAAGTCAGATCAAAGTGTGTTCGCCATGTTTATCTTTCAGTATCGAGACAATGAAGTGATATTTCAACAACAATGGTGGTGTCATTTGTTTGTTTTTTTGGGGCGGTTGTTAAATGAGAATAAAGGCGCATTTGTTTGAGACGTGACTATTTTGTGGGGTAATGCTATGTCGGAAAAACAGCTTTGTCGTTCATAACAATAAAGTCATATTACTTTGAGAGGCGATGGACTTTTTTTCGGTACTTTTTACCTAATGGGAGAACCTGGGACATTTTTTTTGGAAGATCGTAAACAAATCCGTCTTGTTGTGATGTTTTATTTTTCTTTTCACGCCCGCGTGGGACTCAGGATGGCTAATCAATTTTGTGCCTTATGTTCTTTGCTGCAGGTGATGGTTTGGAGAAATCGGCAACATTGGCCAGCTGTGACGTGGTGGTGGACAGCACTTCCGATGTCCATAATGCGCCCGGTTTGCGGCACCAGCGAGGCAAATTGTCCACTTTAGGGAGACTCTTCAAACCCTGGAAGTGGAGGAAGAAGAAAAGTAGCGACAGGTTCCAGGATCTCTCCAAAGGTCATTATTTATTCTTTATTTTATTTATTTTGTGACGTTTCATCTACGACCGTCAGCGTTTGACCTTTAAGTCGTTGTTTTGTGCAGTTTTGGAGAGAAAAATTTCAACAAGACAAACGAGAGAAGAGCTCATCAAGAAAGGAGTGCTTGTCCCAGACCAAGGTTTATGCCACTAACGCCACCTACGGGACGGGACACACTTATTTTATTTTATTTTATTTGTCTAGCTGGCTACCTAGCTAGCTATCTTATCTACAGTATCTAGCTATCTAGCCAGCTCGCTATCGCTATCTGCCCGAACTATCTAGCTATCTGTCTAGCTGGCTATCTATCTAGCTATCTATTTAGCTCTCTCTCTATCTTGCTATTTATCTAGGTAGCTAGCTAGCTAGCTCTCTATCTACATCCATTCATTTATTTATTTGTTTATTAATAATATTAACACATTTCATTTCTAAGCGCCTTTCAAAACTCTCAAGGACACTTTACAGTCACAGGATTTTTTTGCGCGGGTGAGCAGCGGCAGCCATTCGCGCCAGCGTTCACTCTACCCGGATTCATGTCTTTATTTATTTGGCTATAGATTTGTTTATTTATGTATTTATTTTTATTTATTTGGCTATACATTTATGTATTCAGTTATTTGTTTTTTTGGGGGGGCTATTACTTTGTTTATTGGTTTATTTCTTTATTTGTTTATTATGTATTGCTCAACATTTCGACTTCATGTCTTCTGCAGATGAGCCCGTCAGCCGGGAGATCCAGAATGGACACGCCTCATCCGGCGTGTCACTGGAACAGGTCAAGGTTGAGATTGAAACAAAATTAACCCAAGCTGCTGAACCGACACCTGGTCCTGTGAACGGCGAGAAAAAAACAGGTGATTTAAACAAATTAGATCGTGTATGTGTGTCTGTGTGTGTTAGCATTGGAGATGTGTTAAGACACCAAAAGGAGTATGTTTTTGTTATTTTTGTTGACGACAACCGTGCGTCCATGTCCTGAAGAAGCAAAGCACCCCTACGACACATGTCCGCCGTGATTTCACATCGTTTTCAGAGACACGTTTATTTCTTGCGTCGTGCAAATTAACGATTTTTCAATGAAAGTATTCTGAGTGTTCTTCTGTGGAAGACAGTTCAAATTGGGCGATACCTGTTTTGTGTAGTTTTTTTCACGTTTTTCCTCCTTGTCGCTTGTATCGTAACAAGATTTTGGACCATGGTCCAGGATTTTGAAATCTCATTCAACTCACCTTTCACTTTCTCATTTCTTCCACCTTCATGTAACTCTGTGCTTCTCCATCCGAATCTCTGAATATTCTTCCTATCCCTCTCCAATTTTTAATCTCTCCGACCCGCTCAGAAACAAGTGACACCAAACCCGTTTCCCGGGTGGTTCAGGCCCGCCCGCGTGACGCCCAAGCTAGAAAACAGCACGCCGTTGCTGCGGCGGCTTCCTCCAAGCCTGCGGGTGGCGCTGCAGGCGCGGCCAGGCATAGCAGGGACGCTTCGACTGGCGCTAAAAAAAACACCAAAACATCCGGGAAGTCGGTTTCTGCCGCTCAACTTAAACCGAACTCGCGGAGTTCTAACAGTAGTCGCGTGATCGGTAAGTTTAGCTGGTTTGACGTTTTTGCATGTTTATGTGGAAGTGTGCTGTGATACCTTGGCTTACGAACTTTTCGGTTTACGAACGTTAAATGTATGAAAATTTAACTATTTTTCGCGATACACACGGAGCTGCCACAATGAGTGATGTGTCGTTCGCGAACGAGCCCGGTATTCTTGTTCTCCTAACAAGAAAATGGCAGCCGACTCATGTTTGTCCTCTATTCCCCGCCCCCAGTCTTCGGTTAAAGCCACGTGATTGGTCAAGAACGCAACATTAAAGAGACAGGCAGATGACAGAGAGAGAGTGAGAAAATGCATCGAACACAGTGAAATTTGGACTCGTTTCAACTTTGATACTTCAGAGGCAGTGTAGACTGCAAGGTTAAAATATCCCATCAATCAGGCTCCACAAATAACACGCACAAGCCATCTGTACACTTGATGCAAAAAGCTATCAACCCAGCGAAACAGAACACAATTAATGAGGAACTAGGTAAAATGATCGCAGAGAAAGCACCTGCAAGGGATCATTCCTCAAGACGGTGAAAGAAGAAGGTTACGTTCCTCATCAAGTGTTTAATGTTGATGAAAGCGGCCGCTCCATTCCATCAAGCCATCAACTACCATCACAAAGGTCAATAAAACGACTTTACAGTTTATTTCTTGAATTATAATACCATAGCACATTTATTATACATAAAATAAGGTATATTGTGTGTAGTTTTAAGGCTTATTTAGTTGAGAATTATGTTTTATGGGGACCTGGGAATGGATTATTCTCATTTTAATGGTTTCCAATGGGAAATTAATGTTTGAAATACACACTTTTCGCCTTACAGACTCTGTCTAGGAACCAATTAAATTTGTAAGCCAAGGTATCACTGTAGAAACTTTTTTCATTTTCTCCTTTCCGCTATGTCCTTATGTCGGCTGTACTTCCTCATTTTGGTTTTCTTTTCAGCCAAATCATCTCACCCGAAGAAGACGCAAGCCGGTTCAGCCAAAACCACCGCGACCACCTCGTACTCCACCGTCCCCCCTCGCTCTCGCCCGCCGAAAGACGCCGAGGCGCAAAGCAGAAACGCCAACGCTCGGACAAGCCGGAAAGCCGATTCCCAGAAGGCTTCCGCGGACGTTCCCGGGAAACCGGAGGAATTTAACAGCCCGGATGTCCACCAGAGCCCCCCTCAAGTTCGCCTCTCTGAAATCGAAGAGCCTCCCGTTGCTCAGGAGGACAAGCCCTCCTTGGATGAGGCTTCCGTGAGCCAAGAGACGCCGCGGCTCGCGTCTCCCGAGCCCGCCGTCCATTCCCCTCGCGTCAACGCTTCCACAGAGGACACTTCCTTTACGGAAGGGCATAACGAGGACGACCCCCGGCGGGAGGAAGAAGCGAGGACGAAAGGGGAGGGAGGAACGGCGGGAAAGGAAAACATAGCGCCTGATGAGGAGACGCACCAAAGGTGAAATCAAATATGATAATTGATGCTTTTTTTTTTTTTACAGAACGATGACAACCGAAAAACAAAAAATTGACAGCTATGTGAGCGTTTAAATGTGAAAACGGCGATTTATACTTAAAGGACAACCGACACCATTTTTTTTGTTTCCTAGCTGACATCAGAAAAACGTTTGATAGCATCTAAAACGCAGGCTGATATTTTGAGTCAAATGCAAAACACCAATAAAAATGACTTCCCAAAACTGCCACAAAAGGAGCTTGGAACTGGTCAGATTCAGAAAGTCCCGCCCCCTTGTTCATGACATTACGTCAGGATACTCCTTCACAAACTGCCTTGCTCCAGAATCAAAACAATGGCTTCAGAGAGTTCAGATTAGGAGAAGATGCTTTCTTGTGACTCATCCAGTTATGAATACGATTCAAATAGTTCTGAAGAGGAAAGCATAAATGTTTGCAATCGTCATGCCGTATCAATTCGAGCCATCAGGACTCCAATGTAGCGCCCAGAAAATGCACAAGATGGCGCCAAGCTCCGTTGGAAATGGGCTGATTTGTGCGCTGGGAATTTGTGTGGGAATTATTATTAATTCAACCGAAATTTCGACCGAATTCATACCAACACAAGAGAAGCTCATATTTCCAATTTTATGTCTCCAGTGAATGCAGCCCGGCCGACGCGGAAAACGTCAAATCTCAGAGCGTCGGCGTGAACATCCACCAGATTGTGGTGACCGTCATCCCCGACCGTCCGGCGGAGACCCAAGCCAGCGACTCCGATTCGGACGGACCCATCCTGTACCGCGATGATGATGAGGAGGAGGAAGAGGACGAGTACCTCAACAGTACGGCACTTATACAGCCATCAATGAATATCTCTGGTTGGACTTGAGCACTTTTTCCCCGACAGGTTCCTTGGCTAGCAAGATTCGGCGAAGGGACACCCTCAACATCAAACTGGGAAACCGACCCAGCAAGAGGGAACTGGAGGAGAAGAACATTCTGCCGCGTAGCTCCGAGACGGAGAGACACGAGCTCCGACTGCAAATTGGTTCCAAACTTGTCAGGTGGGGAGGGGGGGGGGGTACTCGTCCAATAATTGGCAGATATATTCATACGTTGTGAAAAAAAATAAACATTCATTTCAGGCGTTTGAGCCAAAGACCAACCACAGAGGAACTGGAGCAGAGGAACATCCTCAGACGTAGGTCATTCATTCATTCATTCATTCATTCATTCATTCATTCATTCATTCATTCATTCATTGCATTCATTGCATTCATTCATTCCTTCATTCATCATTCAATGTTCATAAGCATCCATATTCATTCCTTCATTCATTCATTCGTTCATTCAATGTTAGAAAAGTCAGATACCATTTTTTTCCCAATTGACCCATAAGCATGCTACATTCATTCATTCATTCATTCATTCATTCATTCAATCAATGTTAGAAAAGAGTAGTGTGTTTTTCCCAATTGACCTATAAGCATCCATATTCATTCCTTCATTCATTCATTCGTTCATTCAATGTTAGAAAAGTCAGATACCATTTTTTTCCCAATTGACCCATAAGCATGCTACATTCATTCATTCATTCATTCATTCAATCAATGTTAGAAAAGAGTAGTGTGTTTTCCCCAATTGACCTATAAGGATCCATATTCATTCATTCATTCATTCAATGTTAGAAAAGTCACATGCATTTTTTTCGCAAATTGACCCATAAGCATGATTCATTCATTCATTAGAAAATTCATTTTTCCCAATTGACCTATAAGCATGCATATTCATTCATTCCTTCATTCATTCAATGTTAGAAAAGTCAGATGCATTTTTTTTCCCAATTGACCCATAAGCATGTTACATGCACATTCATTCATTCATTCATTCATTCATTCATTCATTCATTCAATCAATCAATGTTAGAAAAGAGCAGTGCAATTTTTCCCAATTGACCTATAAGCATCCATATTCATTCCTTCATTCATTCATTCGTTCATTCAATGTTAGAAAAGTCAGATACCATTTTTTCCCAATTGACCCATAAGCATGCTACATTCATTCATTCATTCATTCATTCATTCATTCATTCATTCATTCATTCATTCAATCAATGTTAGAAAAGAGTAGTGTGTTTTCCCCAATTGACCTATAAGCATCCATATTCATTCATTCATTCATTCAATGTTAGAAAAGTCAGATGCATTTTTTTCGCAAATTGACCCATAAGCATGATTCATTCATTCATTCATTCATTCATTCATTCAGTCAGTCAGTCATTCATTCAATGTTAGAAAAGTGCGAGCGTGTGTGCACGCACACACACACACACACACACAGACAATTTTGAGCATTCAATCAGCCTGCCATGCATTTTTGTCTGAAACATAGGATTAAACCGGAATACCTGAAGAAAACCCACCTAGACTTGTTTTCATCTCTCCACGAATGCTTTCAACAAAACCCACATATGACCCTTGTTACATCTAGAAATAAAAAGCTGTGTCGTTGTAAAATGAGCGCTGTGTTTATCTTCACGCAGAGAAGAACGAAGTGGAGGAACACGAGGCCAAGCAGGAGATTAAGCGAAAACTCTCCCGAAAGGTAAGAAAAGGCAAGTGGGCTAGAAAAAAAAAAAATCCTCAAACTTGAAACCTCAAAGCGGTGCTTTTTGTGCAGCTTAGCGTGAGGCCAACGGTAGCGGAGCTGATTGCTCGCAGAATCCTCCGATTCAACGAATACGTGGAGGTGACGGACGCCAAGGACTACGACCGGCGGGCCGATAAACCCTGGACGCGACTCACACCCGCTGACAAGGTGTGGCAAAAACACGCCATTTTCTAATTTATGCAGAAAACATGAGTAACTATTTTCACTCTGTCTCCCACATAATCTTGTTTATGCCTTATTTTAAGGGTGTTAAACTCGTTTTTTTTTGCTGCGAGCCGCATTGTAGTGACAGTTATAGATAGAATAGCTTATATAAATATAGCGCTTTTACAACAGCTAAAGCTAGAACAAAGCGCTCCATAGAACTTACTAGTTGGCTATCTAGCTGCTATCTACTTGATATCTAGATAGCTAGCTATCTAGCTATCGATTAGATATCGGTTATCTGGCTCGCTAGCTTTCTATCTATTTGAGTTACTTTTTGGTTGAGTGAACGCTGAGGCGTGTGGCTGCCGCTGCTCACCGACAGAAAAACTGATCCTGTGACTGTAAAGTGACCTTGAGAGTTTTGAAAGGCGCTTATAAATGAAATGTATTATTATTATTATTATTCTGATTCCATTTTCATCCACTGTTGTGTGTCTAACTGTGCAGGCGGCCATCCGCAAGGAGTTGAATGAGTTCAAGAGCACGGAGATGGAGGTGCACGAGGCCAGCAAACATTTAACCAGGTACACACGTGTAAAATGTTGTATTCGTGTTGAGTTACATCCCTGATCATGATTTCGTTCTACTAAACAAAATAATAAAAAAATAGAATAATTGCTTCAACGGATTTCGTAATGCAATGAAATTCCAATAAGCGACCGACCATTTATTACATTTTTTTTGGGTGTGTTATTAGCTGTGTGCTCATTTCAAGGACAACCGACACCTCCGGACAAGTTGCGTCCATAATTTGTAAAATGACTTGAAATGACTTCTACTGAGCGTATTTCACAAAGATTCCAGCGCATATAGCTAGATTTTACCTTTTAAGACTCGCACTGAATATCCCGGAAGTCTTGTCTTTGAGTTGGTGACGAGTCCGTACGTTACGTCACTGAAGGAACGCCCCTGACTTCACAAAAACGAGTGAAACAAAGGCGGATATAATCTGGTAATTTTTCAAAATAAAATATAGTTCGGACTCAGATAATAAATCAACCGGAAATTATGTAAATTATTTATTCTTTCTGCGCGGCCCGGTACCAAATGACCCATGGACCGGTACCCGACCGGTACTGCTTTAATACATGCACTTGTCTGCTTGAATGCAGTCATAGGAAGTGGCATTATGAGAAAATATTTGATTTCATCAGTATAATCACAGCTCTTCCTTGGATTTCGAGTAGATTAAAAATAAAAAAAAATAATCCCCCAGGAATCAACAAGGCACATTTTCAAATGTTTATTTGCATTTTCAGATTCCACCGGCCTTAACGTGCGACCTCAGCGTGGAAAGGAGGAAAAAGACCACCCGGCCATCAAACCTGCTGCCGTTAAACCCGTCTGAGCGATTTACTTTCACAGCGACAACAAATGCAGGTTTGTCTTATAAGGCTTCTCCGTATGGCCCTCTGGTGGAACTTTTTTGTTTTGCACATATTGTACCTATAACTTGGAAAAGTGGTGGCTCGCTATGAGCGATTTATTTATTATACATTGCAAAGAGGACTTGCTGGAGAAAAAAAAAAGTATTTTTATGTTATGTATTTTGTTGTGTTTCTCGTCCCTTTTGAGCTGTGTCAAATAGAGCCTTATTACAACTATTGAATGTTGCTCAAGATGACTTTAGCTTCCATGCTAAAGTTTCTTCTGAATCCGGATTGACCCGAAACCGCCAACTAATGGAACCGCGCAGCAGCTAATTGATGTTCCACGGTGAAATAATCATGAGCCACTAGGGGGCGGTATATCATCAGCAAATTTTAAATGCTGGGATGCCGCGGAGCCTTGGAAGCAAAAGCAGGGCCAGGAGACCTCTGTTGTGTTCAAAAAAAATAATGACATCACTAAAAATAAATACAGTGATACCTCGGTTTACGAACCCCTTGGCTTACAAACTTTTTACATTTATGAAAATTTTACCTTGGCATACGAACTTTTTTCGGGATACACACCGAACGCCACAATGAGTGATGTGTCGTTCGGAACGAGCCGTTCTCCTAGCAAGAAAATGGCAGCCGACTGTTTTTGTCCTCTATTCCCCGCACCCAGTCTTCGGTTAAAGCCACGTGATTGGTCAAGAACGCAGCAGTAACAGGGGGGGGTCTAAACATTAAAGAGACAGGTAGACGACAGTGAGAGAGTTTCAACTTTGTTCAAAGGCGGAGTGTAGACTGCAAGGTTAAAATATCCCATCAATCAGGCTCCACAATCAACCCGCACACTGTATACTTGATGCAAAAAGCTATCAACCCAGCTACAGAATTGATCAACACAACACAATTTACAAGTGTCCAGTTTTTTTTTGTTTTTGTTTTTTTTTTCACATGTGATCATTGGAATTGTGAAGCCTAACAGCAGTCGGTAGAACGAGCGGCGGTACCTCTCCTTCTTGCAGCGCGGGTGTAATAGTCTATATATATATATATATAGCGTCCGTCTGTTGCCCATAAGAGAGTCCAGCGAGCAGCCCACGACAGAACTATATATATATATTCCTCATCAAGTGTTTCATGCTGATGAAACAGGCCACTCCATTCCATCAAGCCATCAGAAACCATCACAAAGGTCAATAAAACAACTTTGTTATACAGTACAGTTTATATTATATTATTATTATATATATTTATTATATATTATTATAATACCATAGTATGTTTATTATACATAAAATAAGGTATATTTTGTGTAGTTTAAAGGCTTAGAAAAGTAGAAAATGATGTTTTATGGGGACCTGGGAACGGATTATTCTTATTTTAATGGTTTCCTATGGGAAATTAATTTTTGGGATACACACCTTTCGCCGTACACACACTGTCTGGGAACCAATTAAGTTCGTCAGCCAAGGTATCACTATAATGAAATAAATACAGAACCAAAAAAATTATATATAATTCCCCCTTAAGTGCTCAAAACATGTTTTAAAATTTGCACTTTTTTAGCTTTAAAATGGAGTTCAGTCATTTTCACTTTCTTCAAATTGTCTTGGTGCCAAAAAGCTAAAAAAAAAATAAAAAAATAGTCACTAAAGTGATACACTGGGCACCAAATATCGTTCTCACCCCACCAAAAAAAATGTTTGCGTGTTGTTTGCCGCACCACTGCATGCTCATAGGCGGACCCAGCGGCTACAATTAGCATACGCTAGCTAAACGCTACCAAAACATTTTATAGGCACTTTGTTACAGTCCAATATAATACATATTGATTTATAATAGCGCGTTAACCACAGTCCAATGAAATATATCCCCATAATTAATCTTTACAGTGGTTTTCATGTCACAACAATGGCTTTACTGCACTAGCTAAACGGCTAACTCGGTTTTGCTAACACATCAAGAGTCTAAAATGATCTCTATGCTACTCGGCTAACGTCCCTGGTTTATTTATTTATTTTTGTTCTGTTACAATGTGCCATTTTAGGCGATGTGGCGGTGAAGACAGCCGCTAAAATTAATATTTAACTAGCCAAGCTAAAATTCAATACAGTATAAGTTCACTTGCTAGCTTGTATCTCGCCATTACGCCGCTAAGCTAAGCACAGCTAAAACCAAAATGAAGCCTGTCGCTGAAAATTGTGAAAAAATTTCATTCGGTGGCCTTGGTTTAAAGAAAAAATAATAGACTTTTGTAATTAAGAGCACAATACGATTGTTTTTTTTGTCCTTTTGTGTTAAAGCTCCAAATTTGTTGGACATTAGCATTAATTGGATTAATTTCTCACTGTTTTTTGCGAGAAGTAAACCCTCACTGACATGTACAAAAAAAACTAGCTAAATATCTCAAAAGTGGGCAAATGGGACGTTTCTGTCATGTTCCTGCTAGCGCAGCAATGATACCTAGATAGCTGTCCAGCTAGCAAGATAGATAGATATCTATCTCGCCAGATAGCTAGCTGGCTAGATAAATATCTATATATATCATGTGTATCACTATGTATAAATCAGTATTCATTTTCCATATGTCTGATATGCGAGATATTGATTATTTTGTACAAAAAAATGTATATGGAGCATGTGGATACAGCGTCCATTTTATGCCGCAATACAGAAATGGCAAAGATGTTTTAAACGATTGTCGTGTTGGTTTTTATTCAAGTTGGTGCTTGTTTGACGACTGCTCTGTTGAGTTACTTCTTTAATAATAATAATGACAATACTAATACTACTACTACTAATAATAATAATAATACATTTCATTTCTAAGCGCCTTTCAAAACTCTCAAGGTCACTTGACAGTCACTGGATCAGTTTTTCCGTGGGTGAGCAGCGGCAGCCACACGCGTCAACGTTCACTCAACCCGCAATTAACTCAAATAGATTAAAAAAAAAACCTAGTTAGCTAACAGATAGCCAGCCAGCTAGCTAACAGATAGCCAACAGGTAGCCAGCTAACCAGCTAGCTACGAGATAGCTAATACAAAGCCAGCCGGCCACCTAATAGATAGCTAACAGATAGCCAGCCAACTAGCTAGCCAATAGACATCCAATAAATAATCAGCCAGCCGGATAGATAGCTACTATATAGCCAGCCAGCCAGCCAGAAAGCTACATTTTTAATATTATTATTATCTATCAATATATGCTATAAAACAATGAACCTATTTAATTGCCATCCATTTTGGGGGGAATAGATTAAAATGCATTTTTTTTGTGTATAAATGTTTGCTTTCAGCAATATTTGTCATGATTTATTTCCCCCGCATGTCCATCTCAGCATTGAATTCTCAACTTAGCCTTGAAGTCATGCCGGAGGCAATTTCATGCCTTAATGGAGTTATTATGGAACAGGAAGGACACATCCACATCAAGGTCACAAACTCATTTTGTGGCAAATGCATGGTTCACTTTATTTATTATTTTGTATTTTTATTTATTTTTTAAACTTGCAGGTCCTCCGCCGGTGCTCGAGCTGGCGGGTGATAAATATCATAGCATCCCACATCGCCAACACGTAGTATTTGAAGTGTCTAGTTTTCGATAAACAATTCACCTCAGGCGAGTCGGCCGGGGCCGTAAAAAAAACAAACAAACAAAAAAACACCCGACGGCAAGTTTGGTTATAATAATTATAATAGTAATAATACATTTTATTTTCAAGCGCGTTCTGAGATGATAAGGTCATTTTCACACGGGAGGCATTGGCCACAATCATGCCAAATGCAAAGGCGTGCAAACGAATCCTTGAAGCTAATGAGGAGTTGCAAATTGTAGCATGTTTAATATTCCCAAGGTGATGAAACGTGCTTTGAAGGTTTTCTCAAGTTTACCCCTCATATAGATATATATGCATCTAAAATAATCAATAATTTGCCTCTTTTCCTATTTTATAATCACTACCACCAGGCCTAATGTGATGCAGATTTGCTATTAGCACTTTGTCCAGATCGCTACAATCGCGAGCGCTGGCTACAGAGGGTAAAACAAAACAAACAGAGGACAACCATAATGTGAGGCGGTGGGGGGAACAATTGTTGCTATGGGAACCGGCGCGTTCTTTATGATGTCATCGTTAACCTTTTACGTCGTCATTACGTTGAAAGAAATACACCGAAACACTCACTACAACTTCGGGAGGTTCATATTGTATTAAATGTTCGGTCAAAAAATAGCAACTGCCCCCCCCCCCCCTTTCTGGATTCTGTTGTCCGTCGCGGAATAATGACGTTGCAGGACATAATTCGGCGTTCTCGTAAACAAAGTGATCTTCGTTCCCAGTCGGACGCGGACTTGTTAACTTTTTCAGCACGGAAATCAAGTTTGCGTCGTATTTAACATTTAAGTACACATTCAAATATATTCTGAATAAATATAACGTCATTAAAAAAAAAGAGTGAATCGACCTCGGTTAAATATTTGAACGAAAAACCGTACAGGGTTTGTCGTCATTGGTGAATGGCGTTCAATGGTTAAAAAAAAGTACTACGAAATGTTTAGTTTTTTTATTCATATATGTATTTATTTACCTATTCACCGATGTATTTATTTAATTATTTATCTACTTGTTTATTTATAGATGTATTTATTTTCAAGACTACGACGTACCTTGCAAAGATTAAATGTGTGTTGACAGATCGGTGTCAGATGACCCTGTCAAATGTTTCCTGCAAGTCCACCAGGTGTCAGTATTCAGCAAGACAGTGTCAACATAGTGTCTCACTGAATCGAAACGATACAGGATGCCTCATCTACCCATAGCTATTATTTATTTGCCATATCATTTCGGGCATCTGAATAAATAAAACAGTGCATCACATTGAATACGTGTCTGTTGTACTTGATGCTTTCAGTATTTTTCTCGCATATTTAAATGATTCCATAGAACAAAGCTGGAGGGCTGAAAGAAAAAAACCGCTTTTATTACACCAACAGACATCATCTGTAACTTGCATGAAGGTAACATATTTTTTAAAAAGGGTGGGAAAAATAACTGAGTCCAAGAGTCTCGTGAATTTGTGAGGGGGAAATCAGGTGTCCCCAATCAGGCATCATCCGGCTTGTCTGCGGGCGGTCCACAAGGCTGAAGCATCTTCTCCATCAAGTTGAAGCGGACTCGTGCTTTGCTTTCGTTCTCGGCGACGGAGAAATAGTTGAGGAGGTCGAAATGGCCCATGTAGGAGCAATGCGAGTCTCGATGCTGGTTCACGAGCCATTCCCACTTGCTTGTGTCGGCATGGCCGGTACCGATGTACTTGGACTGGAGGTGTTCCAGCTGACTGTGGATGTTGTAGCGGTCCGTCATTCTGGAAGAAGAAGGTAACGCGTATTTGGTCAATTTCCTTCTCGGCTGAAGCTAAAGCTTACCACGATGGTTTTCTATGGTGCCGGAACATTTTACGATGCTAACAGTAACGTAATACAAACTAGCTCTCGTATTTGATCTCGATTCGCGCTAAATATACGAACCAACCACAACGATCACGACTGTGTTACGCTGTGGAGTTTTTTAGGTGAATCTAAACTATTTAAGACACTTACTTTAGGATTGTTTGGTGACGTTAGCTTCCCCAACTTTGCTCTAACGAAAGCTGCTAACCCTTCCGGTGTGTCCCAGCCAAATTCCGTTCCGATTTGAAACGAGCAACTGGGAACATTTCCTCATTTGTTTATTTGTTGTAGCCAACCATAACTATCGTGACTGTGTTACGATGGATAGTTTTTTTGGGTGAATCTAAATATTATAAGACACTGACTTAAGGATTGTTTGGTGACGTTAGCGTCGCTAACTTCGCTCCAATGAAAGCTGCCAACACTTCCGGTGTGTCCACCCGAATTCCGTTCCGACCTGAAACAAGCAACCGTGAACTTTCCTCATTTGTTTATTTGTTGTAGCTAACCATAACGATCATGACTGTGTTATTGGGGGACTTTTTGGGGTAAATCTAAAGTATTTTAAGAGGCTCACTTCAGGAATTTTTTTGGGTGACGTTAGCTTGCTAAATTCGCTCCAATGAAAGCGGCTAACACTTCCTGTGTCTCCACCCGAATTACGTTCCGACTTGAAACAAGCAACTGTGAACATTCCTTGTCATTTGTCATCATAGCCAAGCTATCGCGAAATTCAACCAAAAGTTTAAAAAAATATTATTTGGAAGCTGTTATTAAATGACGTCTTTCTTTTCCGATTGGCCTGTTAAATTCAAACCATTAATAACATACATGATAAGTTTGAGAAATCGTAAATAGGGAGATTTCCGTACTCGCGACAATGTGGTGCGTGTTAAAATAATGTGTGTGACAACAGTGAAAATTAGAAGTAAATAAAACACAAAATGTTTTAATTGTTTACTGATAAATTCAATTAGTATAAAATGTGTTAAGCAGATTCCTTACTTTAGTATAAAATGTATTATGTTTTTTTTTTACATTTTCTTTTTTTTCACCTTACAAATTAACTGTCTGTATAGTAATATAGTTGCTTTAGTTAGTTGAGTATAGTGTCAAAATCTAGAAACCCCCGACCAAATTATAAGACTTAACTTGTATGCGATAATGTTGAACATATAATATCATGTTGTTTCCACTTTGGAAAAAGTTGCTTATTTATGTATGTGTGTCACTGTAACTGTGTGGAAAGCTCCATTCTGCTGAGTTAAAATAAAATGAAATTAAATGAAAAAAATACATTTAAATAAATACATTTAAATAAATACATCTAAATAAATAAAATAAAAACTGCACATGAGCCACAATTAACATGAAATAACCAATAAATTACCCAGCCTTTCCATAAAAGACCCGAAACATCAGACAAGATATACCAGTATTTTTATTTCTGAAATGGTCGCTAGATGTTTTGTAAATATAATGTACTGAAATATTCCCGTCATTAAAAATGCATGCAGTCAAATGTCCCAAATTGGATTACACAGAAACAAACGACATCAATAAGCATGAAAGACCTTCAAGTGTGCGTCTGCATCAACGTATTGCATGTGTGCGGGCCTGACATATTTTCCGATACCCTAATGCACGTCGTCATCGCAAAGAAGCAGAAGATAAGTATGCCGTCGCCACGGTAACCCCATCCGGTACCCGTCACGCTGCAGCTGCACCGAGTTGTCACGTGGGATTCACAATGTTCTACCTTGGACACAAAAAAAAAAACAAATGTGTCGATGTTCCTGTTATGTTTGAATAGGGAAGAAATTGTCTGAGACTTAAAGGACAACCGACACCATTTTTTTTTTGTTGTTTTCTAACTGACATCAGAAAAACGTTTTATAGCGTCTAAAATACCCAAAACACGCAGAATGATATTTTTAGTCAAATGCAAAACACCAATAAACATGACTTAAATTGTCCCAAAACTGCCACAAAATGAGCTCAGGAACTGGGCAGCTTCAGAAAGTCCCGCCCCCTTGTTGGTGACATCACGCCAGGATACTCCTTCACAAACTGCCTTGCTCCAGAATCAAAAACAATGGCTTCAGAGAGTTCAGATTGGGAGAAGATGCTTTCTTGTTACTCATCCAGTTATGAATATGATTCAAATAGTTCTGAAGAGGAAAGCATAAATGTTTCTTCTTTTTTTCTTCTTTTTTTTTCCTCTTTTTTTTATTTTTTCCCTTCTTCTTTTTTTCTTCTTTTTGTGGCTTCTTTTTTCTTTTCTTTTTCCTTTTTCTTTTCTTTTTATTTTTTTATTTTACTTTTTTTTTCTTTTTTATTATTTTGTTCTTTTTTTCTTTTTCTTTTCTTTTTCTTCTTTTTTTCCTTCACTTTCTTTTTTCTTTTTCTTTTTTTCCCTTTTTTTCTTTTTAAAAACGTATGCAGTCGTATGTATGTATGTTGTGATATAGTGATAGTAATAATAATAATAATAATAATAATAATAGTAATAATAATCATAATTATAAAAAATATAATTATAATTATACATTTTAATTTTAATTTTAATTATTTATAAAATGTATGATAATGATAATAATAATAATGTTTTTATTATTATTTTTTATAATAATAATAATAATAATAATAATAAATTTTGTTTACAAGCGCCTTTCAATGCTCTCAAGGACACTTTACAATCCCAAAAGAAGGACATCAATAAAATCACAGATAAAATTATGACCAGAACAAGCGATCAAACTATACTGTTAATCCCGTTGTGCATTTTTGTCGTATGTGTTCACGAAAAGTGTTCCGAGGCCCGGGCCAGCCGGCCTCCATTTTGTTTCATTGTGTTGCATTTGTGTCACCTGATTTGCATAATTTTGAGGAGAGGGAACGTTGACGATGCTTGGACAGATCAATAAATTGGGCCACTAAAAGCTTTGGCGTGAGTCAACGATTGCTGTAAAATGTGTTTATGCTCTGATTAGAAGGCAATAATTCCACGGGGGGCAAGTGTGACTCATCGGATTCCTGGAGTTTGCTTTTGAGCTACGTCCCGTGTAAACATCGATGTCTGCCTGGCCCACACCAGCATAGCAACCTAGCCACCTATTATTCCTCTAGTTAGCTAGCCAACTAGTATTGCTCTAGCTAGTTAGCTAGCTACCAACCTTGTATTCCTCTAGCTAGCTGGCTAGCTACTCACCTGGTATTCCTCAAGCTCGCTAGCCACCTGGTATTCCTTGAGCTCGCTAGCCACCTATTATTCATCTAGCTAGCTAGCCACCTTTATTCTTCGGGCTAGCTAGCCACCGAATATTCATCTGAATAGCTAGATAGCTAGCCACTTGGTATTGTTGCAGCTAGCAAGCCACCTGGTATTCCTCAAGGTAGCTACCTAGCCACTTGGTATTTCTCTAGGTAGCTAGCCAACTGGTATTACTCGAGCTAGCTAGCCACCTGGTATTCTTTGAGCTAGCTAGCCACCTTTATTCTTTGAGCTAACTAGCCACCTGGTATTCATTTAGATAGCTAGCTAGCCACTTGGTATTCTTCTCGCTAGCCAGCCACTTGGTATTCTTCTCGGTAGCTAGCATGTGGTATTCCTCGAGTTAGCTAGCTAGCCACCTGGTATTTCTCTAGGTATCTAGATTGCTAGCCATCTGGTATTCTCCTAGCTAGCTAGCTAGCTCGCTAGTTACCTGGTATTCCTTTAGCTAGCTAGCCACCTGTTATTCCTTGAGCTAGCTAGCTATCCACCTGTTATTTCTTAAACTAGCTAGCCACCTGGTATTCATCTAGAACCATTTTGTTGTTTGGAGAACGGGCTCGTTCGCGAACGACACATCGCTCATTGTGGCGATCCGTGTGTCCCCCGAAAAAAAGTTTGTATGCCAAGGTCAAATGTTCCGAAATGTAACGTTCGTGAAGCAAAAAGTTCGTAAGCAAAGGGCTTGGTAAACCGATGTATCACTGTATATTGATCTGTGAGTGGCATACAGACCGCCGTGGTTCCAACAAATGGATGCACATTCATCTCATTGTTCCCCGAGGACATTGTTTTGACACATTTCATATAAAATAAAATAATTACAAATAAATAAATACATAAATAAATAAATAAACGGGGAATTTCAAAGTTCGTTTTGTATCAAGAGAAATAAAACAAATCCCTGAAGGGAGTAGAAAAAAAGCAAGAATTGGATTGTGTCAAGTCATTTTCATTCAACGAAGGAAAAAGAATCGATTGGAGTTAAAAAAAAAACAAACATCTTTGTAATGAAAATCTGCAATGTGAGTTGAAGACCGTATTGCCCGGCCATCTCATATTTCATATTTTTTCCCCTCATCACTGCGCTCGGCAGCTTTATTTCCCCCTGTCAAAACAAAGTCATGATATTTGCGCTAAAGTCTTATCATTAAACTTTGCAACTTTTGCCTGTGTAACAGATAGAGACCTTTTCAGTTTTGTCACTTGGCAAAAAAAAAAAACAAAGCGAAAAAAACTGTTGGTCACGGTAACAACCTGAACTTTTTGGCGCCATTAACACCGTGACCATCCGCCAGCATGACAAGTCAACTGTTGGATAGGCTCATATGCAAATTAGAAATTTTATTTGTTGCGTGCCTTTCCAAAGAAGGAAAATGTCATCCATCCATTAAAAATGGCCTCCAGATCTGAGTATATGACATCAACAAAATCACTTGTAGTCGAGTACTGCAATTCATCTGCAAAGACTCCATTTGAAACCTTATATATTTGCCGCTAGGCTGAAAAATTATTTTCATTTATATATTTCGATGCATATTGATAGGAATAATCAGAAAATGCCTTGTGTTTCGGAGTTGACTTTATTTATTTATAAAAAAGGATTTGTATTATTTCTAAAATTAATTTTAAATTTCATTTAAAATTATTTGTCTTAATTTTGTAATGTACAACAGCCTACTTGGGCAACATAGGATTAGTAATACTGATGAGGTGATACCGGTGGAAGTGGGGCAATCAGGCCAGTAGTTAGTCTGAACAATAGGAACAATCAGTGAATCTGCAGGGAGTAGTCCTCTGCTCCCCCCCAACCTGAGAGCAGGGACCTATCATAGCAGAGTCGGGCACCGCCATGTCCGGACAGTAGCTAAATATATATATATATATATATAGGGCCGAAACTACCAATAAGACTTTAGTTTGCTGATGAAGTTTCTTGGATAAGAAGCGAAACGTCCGACACCTTAGTTAAAAAACTAATAATAATAATTGATGACTATTACAAAAAAATCCATCATATCTTAATGGTGTAAAGTGAGGCTAATAACCGAGTAGGCTGAATTATTAAAAATCCTTCCTTCATCAATGAAAAAACCCAGAAGAACAGCGGCATTAAGTTCGAAAGGCTCGTATCGCGGACAAAAGCTATTAAAAAAAAGACGACGAGAAGCTAATGGCGTTTTCAGCATGTTTCATAATTACTGAGGCAACCTTTGAGTCGTTCGTCTCGCAGCGTGTGATCACCGTTTAGCTAGCTGAATTACCACCTGGGAATCGAGTGCGATTTAATGTCAAGGATTCCATTAGAAAAATGACTGTAGTGGAAGCGCCGCCGGAGTGGAAAACGACCTCAAGTTGTTTGCCGGCCATGATCGTAAAACCAAGCTAAGCGCTACACGCCACGTTTGACCATTTTTGACTTCAATGACTTGGGGGAGTGTCTGAAATAACGTCCGCCACGATGTCCGTGGCGTGCAACTTTTACATCGGGCGTTGGAACTAACGTTTGACCATTTTTGACTTCAGTGACTTGGGGCAATGTCTGAAATAACGTCAGCCCGGATGCCTGGGGCGTGCACCTTTTACGTCGGGCGAACAACTTACAAAAACGTCTCCGCCCGGGTGGCCGACAACTTCTTGAAGAAAAAAAAAGATTTTTTCAAATCAAACGTTTGCTTTATTCGATAAAGCAAACGTTTGAACGAAGATTTGAAAATCGGAATAAATTATTCCGATTTTGAAATCTTTGTGCAACTTTTACATCGGGCGTGCAACTTACAAATCGTCCCCGACCGGGTGGCCGGCAACTTCTTCAAGAAAAAAAAAATAAACGAAGATTTCGAAAGCTGAATAAATTATTCCGATTTTGAAATCTTTGTGCAACTTCTACATCGGGCGTACAACTTAGAAAACGTCTCCGCCCGGGTGGCCGACAACTTCTTCAAGAAAAAAAAATATATATTTTTTTTCAAATCAAACGTTTGCTTTATTCAATATAGCACACGTTTGAACGAAGATTTCGAAATCAGAATACATTTTTCCGATTTTGAAATCTTCGTGCAACTTTTACATCGGGCGTACAACTTACAAAACGTGTCCGCCCGGGTGGCCGACAACTTCTTCAAGAAAAAAAAATATATATATTTTTTCAAATCAAACGTTTGCTTTATTCAATATAGCACACGTTTGAACGAAGATTTCGAAATCAGAATACATTTTTCCGATTTTGAAATCTTCGTGCAACTTTTACATCGGGCGTACAACTTACAAAACGTGTCCGCCCGGGTGGCCGACAACTTCTTCTAGAAAAAAAGTTATAAGGTTGTGCATTTGCATATAATAATAATATAATCATACATTTTATTTATAAGCGCCTTTCAAAACTTTCAAGGACACCTTACAGTCACAGGATATTTTTTTTCTGCGGGTGAGCAGCGGCAGCCACACGCGCCAGCGTTCACTCAACCCATTTTCTAAAGTAGATGCACAGAATCTCAGCAGCGGAAGAAAGATTCAAAAGAAGCTAACAACATTTATGACACTACTAAACGTACATTATCCCGTGGCGGCAGGCAACTTTATGGCCAGGTCGGCAACTTTTCACAGTTGTCTGCCCTGGTGTCCGCTAACTTTTTTATCATGAGTTTCAGACACTGCTTGGGATCTTGAAATTCAACAAGGACAGTAGTGGACCTTGGCGGCTTTTGCGATTCACATTTTTCATGGTCCTAAAAAGCATTCAAGAAACTTTATTTCATCTTGTTGCAATTTATATGCATTTTTTTACAACACCGGCGGGTTGCGCACAACATGCGTACCGCGACAACATTCATCAAAAATAACAGCAAGGACAATAAGATACAGTAGATATACAAGGTTACAGCATACATATTTTTTTTTAAATCTATATACATTTTTAAACGACACTTTAGGTTCAATATGATCACAGTCAAAGCACAATCCATCGTCATTTTTGACCTCTCTTTATTTTTTTTATTTTTTTACTATAGATTTGAAGGCATTTTTTTAATGTACAGGTAACATCCGACTTACGACCAAGTTTTGTTCCGACCAAATGGTTGTAAGTCAAAATGGTCGTAAGTCGAAATCCATTCAAAATGTTGACTAGAGACTCGGAGGCTAAATGACTCGCAAACTCCCCCCCTGGTCGTAAGTACGGGTGGTCGTAAGTCGAGCCGGTCATAAGTCGGATGTTACCTGTACAGTATATAATGTAACGGCTGGTCATTCCAGAATTGGGGGGGAATTTTAGCTTGAAAATTATTTTAAAAAAAATAAACCTTAATTGATCTGATTGTCTGCAACATAATAATCAATGCTAATAATAATAAATAACAACCCTGTTAATGTTGTGCTGACGAATGCTCGCCTTCTCTTAAGCTAACTGCTTGGCTAGCTTTGACTGCTAACCCACAGAACAAATTTATTTAGATAACTCAAGCGGGAAAAATATGGAAATTCAGAAACATGTTAGCTTTCTCTAAATAGTACAAGCTATCTATTACTGCTAACCCAGAGAACAAACTTACGTACATAAACCAAGTGGGGAAAATTGTGGAAATTAGGACAAATGTTAGCTTCTTCTCAGGAGTGCAAGCTAACTGTTTAGCTAGCGGTTACTGCAAACCTAAATAACAAACTTGTGTCCATAAACCAAAGCGGATTTTTTTTTTGAAATTTGGACAAATGTTAGCTTTTTCCTCAGTAGTACAAGCTAACTGTTTAGCTAGCTGTTACTGCTAACCCAGAAAACAAACTTGTGTATAAAAACCAAGTGGGAAAAATTGTGGAAATTCGGAAAAAATGTTAGCTTTATCTCAGGAGCACGAGCTAACTGTTTAGCCAGCTGTTAATGCTATCCAGGGAGGCAATTTTAATTGTATATACAAGTAACTAGTAAAAATGGTCTTATTCTCATCGTTTTTAGAAGAGGGATGTCTGAGGTAGAGTGAGACATTCAATCACGAATGTGATAAAACTCTGAAAAACGGAAATAGCATTGCGCTACGCATTCTTTTGGGAAAACAATTTGACGATGTCGCGTCCAGCATGTTATTTGATTCATTGCTTTCTTCTTCTACGGTGCTAAAAATGTTGTGTCTATCCAGAGGGACACACGCTCCTTGAATAATATTTCTTACTTGAAATAATTTGTATTTTACAAGAAATATTCCCTCATGTTACAAGAAGGGGAAAATATGTGCAACCATAATTTTCCCGCGGCATGAAAATGAGATTTTAAACTGCATGGTTTAATATTTTGTATGTGGATTATTTAAAATTTGATGGATGCGCTGTAAAATGTCCCCCCCCCCCTCAATTCTGAAATGACCCATAAAAAAAAGATTAGAAGTAGAATGACTGAAATAATTGAGCCACTGAGAGTCGGCTAGCAAACTCAATTTATGTAATTTAGCAGGAGAGTAATTGAAAGTTTGAATGACATCAGAATGTTAGAATGAAAGCATTTTGGAACAGAATTTTAAAAACTATAATTTATTCATTTAATTTGATATTTTTACACAAAACAATCATTTGTTTAGCTCAGCAGTGATCCAAGTCCAAACAACCTTCAACGCTATCAATATTTCCTGAAAGGTAACCAATAATGGAGTTAGCCTATACTTTATCTCAATGGCCCAATTTATCTTTATTTAAAAAAACAAAAATTGCGGGCGGCTCACAGATGATCAAAATTTGCAGCGACGGTGAAAAAAACATCCAATCAAGTCACGGGCACTCGTAATATAATTTGACCAAAGCTTCGCGCTTGCTTTCAACATTTAGCTATTAGCAGACGTGTGCACATTCCACCTTGACGTCTCTGATCCACTGGTGAAAAGGACGCTTTGATCCTCCCCGCGAGAGTGGCTGCCTTTACACCAGCTCCTGTAGAGCGATACCTTGGTTTACGAACTTAATTTGGTTTCCAGACAGTGTGTAAGGCGAAAAGTGTGTATCCCAAACATTAATTTCCCATAGGAAACCATTAAAATGAGAATAATCTGTTCCCACGTCCCCATAAAACATAATTTTCTACTTTCTAATTTTTAAGGCAACACAAAATATACCTTATTTTATGTATAATAAATGTGCTATGGTATTATAATTAAAGAAATAAATTGCACTTATAATATTGTTGTAATTTTATTGACCTTTGTGATGGTCGTTGATGGCTTTATGGAATGGAGTGGCCGCTTTCCTCAGCATTAAACGCTTGATGAGGAATGTAGCCTTCTTCTTTCACCATCTTGAGGAATGATCCCTCGTAGGTTCTTTCTCTGCCATAATTTTATCTAGTTCTTCATCAATTGTGTTAGGTTTAGCTGGGTTGGTAGCTTTTTGCATCGAGTGTACAGATGGCTTGTGCGGGTTATTTGTGGCGCCTGATTGATGGGATATTTTAACCTTGCAGTCTACACTCTGCCTTTGAACTATCAAAGTTGAACCTCTCTCACTGTCATCTGCCTGTCTTTTTAATTTTTAAACCACCTCTTGTCATTGCTGCGTTCTTGACCAATCACGTGGCTTTAACTGACGACTGGGGGCGGGGAATAGAGGACCAAAGAAAGTCGGCTGCCATTTTTCTTGTTAGAACGGGCTCGTTCGCAAACGACACATCACTCATTGAGGCAGCTCTGTGTGTATCCCGAAAAAAGTTCGTCTGCCAAGGTCGAATTTTCATCAATTTAACGTTCGTAAACCGAACAGTTCGTAAGCCGTGGGGTTCCTAAACCAAGGTATCACTGTATTTTGTTATTCTACTTATTTTCCTTTCTTCTTACTTTTATAACTTTGCCGCTGTGAAATGTGAATTTCTCCACTGCGAGACTAATAAAGGCTAATCCAATCCACTTTTCGATATCGACGATAATGCAGATAATGACGAAACAAGAAAGCATACGATGATCCACCAACGCAATACGAACAGCACACATTGTCGCTAAATGAGGCAGCAGTGCGTTTTACCGTATCATAAACACACTTGGTCAAGCCTCCCTTTCCCCTTTTACGGTCCACAGACGATTTGCAGAGCTGGTCTGTTGTCACAGTCCAGGCACCATTTGGAAACAGAACACTGCGGGTGTGTGTGTGGGTGTGAGTGTGCGACAGAAAAAAAAAAACCACAGCATTGAAGCTGCCACCGTGCCAAACAAACGAGCAGCAGGAAAATGAGCCTGTGGCAACTCGTGCAGAAACGAGTCGAAAAATACCAGACAAAAGTCCCCATTCGGGGACATATCATTAGGAACAGCAGAATAATGTCAATCCGTTGTGTTTTTGAGGGGTGCGTCGTTTTGAAATGGATGACTCCATATCAAAAATGGGCAAAAAGGAAATCATCATCCATTTTTTGTATTTACAATTCTTCTTCGTCCATACCGTACAACCCCTTTCCGGTTCCAACATGTCGCCGTGAGCCGACTAGCCGCCATTTTGCATCAACAATCCGTGTGTAAGTACGGTACTATGTGCGTGTCCGCATGCGTGTGTAATTAGAGCCCCGTGGTGACTTGAGTGACTTCCGAGTTGAGGTCGTCGTTGGCCCCGTCGCCTCCACAGCGAGAGTCGACGGACGACTCCTCATCCACGGCTAGTCATACCTGAAGGAAGAGATATAAAATGGCCGCCGGTTGGAAGTTACTTGAAGTAACTGTGTCACTAACTAACTAACTAACTAACTAACTAACTAACTACTTGCTAACTAACTCACTCACTCGCTAACAAACTCGCTAACTAACTAACTAACTCACTCACTCGCTAACTAACTAAGTCACTTGCTAACTAATTCACTCGCTAACTGACTCACTCGCTAACTAACTCACTCACTCGCTAACTAACTCGTTCACTTGCTAAGCAACTAACTCACTGCTAACTAACTCACTCGCTAACTAACTCACTCGCTAACTAACTCACTCGCTAACTAATCTTCTAAATAACTCTAAATAATTCACTAACAAACTCACTCACTAACCAAATGATTCACCAAATAACCAAACGACTAACTAAATACTAGTTAACTAACTAACTAATCACCTGACTAATTAACTAATTATCTAACTAATTATCGAACTAATTAGCTAACTAATCAACTAACTAAATAACTCACCAAATAACTCACCATATAACTAACTAAATAACTCACTAAATAACAAAATGACTAAGTAAATAACAAAATAAATAAATTAAAAAAATAAAATTTGGCTACGTCAATGGTGCGCCTTAGCTTTAGCAAAACTGCACTTGCTAATTTAGTGGATTTTTGTATCAGTCAGGAGGCCAGTTGTGTTGTTGTAGCATTAGCATCAGTGCTAGCTGTGTGACGGATTCGATTTGCGTAGTAACTCGGGAGTTGGTGAAAATTTTCAAATTAAAATTTCAGTCATACTTGTGATTCTTTTTCTGCTTGGACTTGAATTAGCCTAATTAGCCTCCTTCGCTGTATTATCGTCGAACGTCTGTTTTATTTACAAATTTGAAGTCAATGACGCCTTTTAACCAGTAGAGGGAGCACCACTGTCTCCGCCATACCTGTTGATTGGACCGGTCTCCCGTCTCCGCACTGTTGGTCTCGCGTTGGGGCGCCTTGCGGCCAATCGTGCCCACCCGGATGGAGTTCTGCATCTCGAGTAGCGAGGGCCCCGATGAGCAGAACTCGCGGAAACAGCGCTTGAAGTTCTCGTCCAAGTAGCCGTAAAGCACCGGGTTCAAACTGCTGTAAGCGGGCAACATCAGCCCATTACTACATTACAGCGACAAATACATCGTCTGTCGACAATTCATTAAAGTAGTGTATTTTCCGGCGTATAAGGCGCACCGAAGTATAAGGTGCACTCCCAATGAATGGCGTATTTTCCATATACAAGTCGCACCGGACTACAAGGCGCACCTTCAATGAATGAAATACATTTTCCAAATATAATGTATACATATATAAAAGTTTTCCAAATATAAGGCACACTACATGATAAGGCGCTATAAATGAGGCTGGGGTTACGCACGACTTCTTCTACTACTAATAAATAATAATAAATACGTAAGTACTGTGTTTAAAATAAAAAAAATAATTAATATAAATGAATAAACAAATAACTAAGTGGACGGATAAATAAATAAATACAATCATACATAAATACATGAATACATACGTAAATACATACATAAATAAATGAACAAATAAATGAACAAACAAACAAATAAATAAATAAATAAATAGACAGACTAATACAAATAAATAAATAAAATAAGTGGATGAATAAATAAATAAATAAATAAATAAATAAATAAACTAGTATAAATGAATAAACAAATAAAATAAATAGTAAGTGGATAGATAAATACATACATACATAAATACATAAATAAATGAACAAATAAATAAATAAATAAATAGACAATCGAATATAAATGAATAAATAAAATATATAAGTAGATGGATAAATACATAAATACATACAGACATAAATACATAAATAAATAAATGAACAAATAAATGCACAAACAAATAAATAAATAAATAACTAAATAAATAAATAAATAAGTGGATAAATAAATAAATACATACATAAGTACATGAATAAATAAATAAATGAATGGATAAATAAATGATCAAATAAATAAATAAATAGACTAAGTGGATGGATGAATAAATAAAATACATACAAAAAAAAATACATAAAAATAAAAATAAAAATAAATAAACAAATGATTAAGTGGATAAATAAATGAATGAGGAAAAAATGAATACATGAATAAATGAACAACTAAATAAATAGACAACTACATGAATAAATAAATCAATCTTATAGATATATATATATATTCCAAAATATGTCGTGGGGGGTAGTAACATACATATCATTTTTTTTTAAATCATTTTAAGAATAAATTTGTTAAAAAATGCGCTTTGTTGCACAACGTTTTTAGCCTCATCGCCACTTTTCGCGCTTCCGCCACTGGAATAACGCGGCGTCGTGAGACCGTCGCGGTTTCGCTCGCTTACCTGTTGGTGTAGCCCAGGGCGATGCAGAAGTGCCAGGTGACGGTCTGCAAGGTGGAGCTGGAGATGTTGATCAAGGCGATGATGATGACGAAGATATGGATGGGCGTCCAACACACGATGAAGACGGACACCACCACCAGGACCATGCGCGTGATGCGACGCAGATTGCGGTCTTTCTCCTACGCCCACAAAACAGCCGCAATCAGCTCACTTTTAACACTTTTGTGCCGATGACGTTAAACGCTATCCCTAAAAGTATCTATTTGCTATATATTTGCTATCTAGCTGGCTAGCTTTCTGTCTATTAACTAGCTAGTTAGCTAAGTCCTGTGACTGAATTTTGATGGGCGCTTGTGAATGAAATGTATTATTAGCGATCTATTTGCTATTTATTTTCTATCTTTTAACTATCTAGCTGGATAGCTTGCTATATATTAGCTATATAGCTATATAGCTATCTAGCTAGCTGTCTAACTTGTTCTGTGACTGAGTTTTGAAGGGCGCTTGTAAATGCAATGTATTATTATTATTATTGTTATCTGTCTCTTAGCTAGCTAGCTATCTAACTTGTCCCGTGACTGAGTTTTGAAGGGCGCTTATCAATAAAATGATTATTATTATTATTATTATTATTATTATTGGCTATCTCTTAGCTAGGTAGCTATCCGACGTAAAAGCTTGGCCAAAACAAACATGCGAATCAAACCTCGGAAGATGGAGGAAAATATCTCTTAGCTAGCTAGCTAGCTAGCTAACTTGTCCAGTGACTGTGAGTTTTGAAGGACGCTTGTAAATGAAATGTATTATTCTTATTATTATTAGCTGTCTCTTAGCTACCTAACTAGCTAGCTATCTAACTTGTCCAGTGACTGTGAGTTTTGAAGGGCGCTTGTAAATGAAATGTATTACTCTTGTTGTGATTAGCCGTCTCTTAGCTAGCTAGCTAGCTATTTTTCTATCTATTTGAGTTACTTCCAGGTTGAGTAAACGCTGGCGCATGCGGCTGCCGCTGTTAATTCATTACAAGACTTATCCTGTGACTGTCAAGTGACCTTCAGAGTTTTGAAAGGTGCTTAAAAATGAAATGTATGATTATTATTATTATAAAATGTTAATTTCACTTTTTGCGACATTACCATTTGTCATTCTGCCTTTTACCAATATTGTCTTTTTGATTTGCATAATCTCTGCAAAATGATTAATTTATAAATCAGTGCAGCTGATTCCATTTATCCCACTTTTTGTTCTTGGGGAGATGAATCAATGGAGCTCACAACTTTTCAAGCCCATTTAAACCGAGAGAAGGGGAAAAAAAATCAATACTCGGATCAATGCGATGCATTCTGATTGCCTCATCCGTGACAAGCGTAAGAATCAATCGAACGAACGGTTCACCTGCGAGCCCGATAGCATGCGCACGCTTTTGAGGCGTAGAACCATCAACCCGTAGCAGACGGTGATGATGAGTACGGGCATGATGAAGGCGAAGATGAAAACGCAGATTTTCAGCAAGATGTCCCAGTACCAAGACGGCTGCGGGAAGACGAGCTTGCAATCCACGATGCTCGAGGCTGTGCGGGGGAAACGCGGGCGCAAATGTCATATTATGATTTAAATAACAGCGTTTTTTTACATAAAAAGTTCTTTTTTTCAGGGTTAAAGTTTGCATTTTTGTACAAACAGGTTTCTGGAATGGATTATGGTTGAAACCCCAAGTTTGACTGTACAGTGATACCTTGGCTTACGAACTTTTCGGTTTACGAACGTTAAATTTATGAAAAATTTACCTTGGCATACAAACTATTTTTCGGGATACACACGGAGCGCCACAATGCGTGATGTGTCGTTGGCGAACGAGACCGTTCTCCTAACAAGAAAATGGCAGCCGACTGTTTTTGTCCTCTATTCCCCGCCCCCAATCTTCGGTTAAAGCCACGTGATTGCTCAAGAACGCAGCAGTGGGGGGCGGGTGGGTTAAACATTAAAGAGACAGGCAGACGACAGAGAGTGATAAAATGGATCGAAAACAGTGAAATTTGGACTTGTTTCAATTTTGATAGCAGAGTGTAGGCTGCAAGGTTAAAATATCCCATCAATCAGGCTCCACAAATAACCCGCACAAGCCATCTGTACACATGATGCAAAAACCCATCTAAAGTAAGAAAATTAGGTTTTATGGGGACCTGGGGAACGGATTATTCTCATTTTGATGGTTCCCAATGGGAAATTTTTTTTGGGATACACACTTTTCACCTTACACACTCTGTCTGGGAACCAATTAAGTTCGTAAGCCAAGGTGGGGGTTGATATGCATGGCCCGACTCTGCGTGATAGCTATATTTTGTCTGGATTTATTTCACCAAGACGTGATAAACAGCCCGTTGCTACGCCGAGCGTTAGCATTAGCAGACTCACGGGTGACGACGGTGGACGCCATGAACATGACCGGCAGGCCGATGGCGGACGACAGGATCCAATTACAGACGTTGACGATCTTAGCGTTGCGCGGCGTTCGGAAATCCAAAGCCTTGACCGGATGGCACACGGCCACGTAGCGGTCGATGCTCATGGTGGTGAGCGTAAAGATGGACGTGAACATGTTGTAGTAGTCGATGGACATGACGATCTTGCACAAGATGTCGCCGAAGGGCCACGTGCCCATCAGGTAGTTGACGCTCTGGAAGGGTAGCGTGCTAGTGACTAGCGCGTCGGCCAAGGCCAGGTTGAAGATGTAGATGTTGGTGGCGGTCTTCATTTTGGTGTACCTGCCCCCCCCAAAAAAAAACAGAATTTATTAACAGTGTGACGTGGAACGCCATTCCCCAATTTGTTCAGGTTTTGGCTTTTTCGTGTGTGGGTGCCGATAAAGCGCAGGTCAGACCTCTGGCAATGTTTTTGCTTTTCACAAAGGGGCAGCATTTACCCTTTGTCCATGTTAGCGCTTTGTTATAGCTTCAGCTGTTGTTAAAGTGCTATAAAATCAATATGTATTGTATTTTGTACATCTGCTCCCATTTCAAACTCGGATAACTCCAGAGCCATGTACATTAGGAATTAACTCTTTTTTTTTCTGACGAAGGAATAGGGCCTACGCTGTCTTGAATTTTTATGTAGTCTCAATATTCTGTGGGTCCTGCAATTTGAGAGAAAAATATTATTATTATTATTATTCTACTTCTTCTTTTTCTTCTTCTGATTCTTCTTCGTCTTTGTCATCATCTTCTAGTTTTTTTATGATTCTAGCCTCACTAATCCCAAACGCGCTTAGCAAGCGTCCAAGATGACATGTTTGTTCATTAAATTCTAATTAACTTGAACACAGATAGCTTGCCACCTCGTTATTTCCCATCTTTATTGAGCCGAGGGACGCTTAGCTTGAGGAAATAACGCGCGTCACGTGTTTTCCGGAGTGCCAGAAGGGGGTGTTTGTTTTCAACCGTTCCGTTCTAGGAGTGTTTTTGTGGTGATTCTGGATCATACTTCATACTGGATCAACTTTTCGGGATTCTTTCAGGAAAGGAGTGATTGATTCTGAGCAATACGTCTGTGTAAGCTCTCAGTCGTACAGGAATGGTCCATCGATGAAAAGGTTTCTTCAGCCGTCGTCTGTACTTCTTTGAAGGTGTCGGACGTTTCGCTTCTTATGCAAGAAACTTCGTCAGAAGACTAAAGTCTTACTGGTAGTTTCGGCCCTATATATATCCCTATATACAGTAGGGATACATATAAACTAAGCTAAAGTCTTACTGGTTGTTTCGGCCGACATATATATACAGATACGGACGTTTCACTATATATATAAGAAATATATAGCATATAAAGTATTACTATTATATCGGCCCTATATATATATATACAGTAGGGATATATATAGGGGCGAAACTACCATATCATACTTTATATATACGAAGTTTCTTGGATAAGAAGCAAAATATATATCATAGGTACTTCTTTGAAGGCGTCAGACGTTTCGCTTCTTATCCAAGAAACTTCGCCAGCAAACTAAAGTCTTATGTTAGTATCGGCCCTATATATATATATATATATATATATATATATACAATAGGGATATATATATAGGGCCGAAACTAACAGTTTGAATTTAGTTTCGGCCCTATATATATATATATATATATATATAGTAGGGATATATATATAGGGCCGAAACTACCAGTAAGACTTTAGTTTGCTGACGAAGTTTCTTGGATAAGAAGCGAAACGTCCGACAACTTCAAAGAAGTAGAGATGACGGCTGAAGAAACCTTTTCATCGATTCTGAGCAAAGTCATAGTTTTCCGATGCGAGATGATTCATTCCATGTTATAAAATTACAGGCTCGGTTGAGTCAGTTGGCATTTGAGTGACACTTGGCCTGAAAATGGACAAATGAGCTTGGAAAAATTGAAGTGGCCTCAATCGCCGCCTACAAGGGTTCAGACACTTCACACGAATGAAACAGGCAGTGGTGGGGGCAATGCGGGGTCCTGCTGATCTCCATGTACCCTTTTAACAGTGCAAGTGTGTGTCCATTTTGTCATTTCAAGCTAATGTATGAAGCCGTTTTGATTGGGCATGACTGAAGTAAACTCTGACCACTTCCACTTCGGCGCACACCTCCCTCCGAGATCCGCCGGCCGAAAAATGTCTTTAAAATTCCCATATGACGACTGCGGAGGTGTTGATTCAGTTTTCTAGCAAGATTCGGGCAATACACATATTCCAGTCAATTCCCTGCTATCGTGTTATGTTTATTTTATCCGAAATAACTTGACAAGTGGGGTCATTAGTGGTTCACAACAGCAAAGGATGTTTAAAGTAGCGCTTGTGCACAGCTTGATTGCCTGGAAAACGCTTATTGACTGAGGAAAGCTAGTTTATTATCGATTCCTCAAGTGTGACATTAAATCGAGCCACGTGTGGCTAAATAAAAACAAGTTAATAAATTAGGGATGACTGTCCAAATGCATATTAACTCAGTCACCCTTTCTCTCTCCGGAATAACTAGATAAATGAATGAACGAATGAACGAATTAACTAACTGACTAATTAATTACACATAAATGAATACATTAATTACAAATAAATGAATAAAGTAGTTAAAATAAATGAATACATCAACTAATTATAAATAAATAAATCAATCAATCAATCAATAAAAAATAAATAAATTAAAAATAAATACATAAAAATAAATACATTAAAAATAAATACATTAAAGATAAATACATTAAAAATGAATTACAAATAAATACATTAAAATGAATTAAAAATAAATAAATTAAATGTAAATTAAAAAAAATATTTAGATAACTAAATATACATAAGTACACAAATAAATAAAAAATGTATCACAAAAAATGTAAATGTAAATAAATGGATAAATAAAAATAAGTAAAAAATGTCGATAAAAAATAATTATTGTTGAAAAATAAATATAAATAGACAAATAAATAAACATAGATAAGGAAAAAAAACCATACATAAATAAATAAATGAATACACACATACATAAATATATAAATACAAATAAAACCAAATAAATAAAAATATAAATAAATACATAAATACACAAAAAATAAACAAATAAATAACCATTCAAATGTACTAAAACTAAAATATAGTACAAGCATTCTCCTTTTAAAAGATAAATCATCCAGAAATGATAGAAAATTTTGAACTTTGTAGAAAAAAAAACATTTTTTTTTGCAATAACCTTCGCAGTTTTTGCAGCTCCTCAAGGACCTTAACAGAAACACCTCATGACGCCTAATTCCAACAAAGCCGTCTGGCGCTTGAGCACAACATTTCGCAGCGACCCGGCCATTAATCTAGCGGACTGTTGTTATCCGGCGCACAAAACATCGTTTGTCATGAATGTGTGAAAGTGAGCCGCCGTGTTTTGAGATTTTTTTCTCCCCGCCGGTAACGCTGTCCACGCACACTGACGGATTGCCGAAGTCCGCGAGCCGCCAGCCGTCCCCGGAGCTTTCCATTCACTTCAATATTTACAAGCGCAACCAGGAAGGAATGTTCGTTCCGGGCCAGGACTTTCATCTAATCAGAAAAACTCAACAGACTAGAAAGGGTCCCACGCGCCGGAGCGCGATCACGTTGCGAAAAGCTATTTGTCGTTGCGTTAGCGCTAAGCTAGTGTCATTTGTCATGTAATCTGGTGGGAAAAGCACTCATGCCGTCGTTCATCAGCGGACCACATCGGCCAGCCTCCATTTTTCTTCCAACAAAATGTTACGCAAAACAATCAGAAAGTGGTTTAAACAGCGCCCCCCCCCCCCCCCCCCCCGCCATCCCATCCCCCGCTCTCCGCACCTTTACCTTACAATTTAACCGCTATAACGTTAGCGTTTTCAAAGTCTCAATTTTGCATAACGTGTTTTCCATGTACCACTGTATATACCTTGGCTTACAAACTTAATTGGTTCCCAGACAGAGTGTGTATGGCAAAAAGTGTGTATCTCCAAAAATTAATTTCCCATAGGAAACCATTAAAATGAGAATAATCCGTTCCCAGGTCCCCATAAAACATAATTTTAATGTTTAACTTCACTGCTGCATTCTTAACCAATCACGTGACTTTAACCGAAGACTGGGGGCGGGGAATAGAGGACAAAAACAGCCGGCTGCCATTTTCTTGTCAGGAGAACGGGCTTGTTTGCGAACGACACATCAATCATTGTGGCGCTCCGTGTGTATCCCGAAAAATAGTTCGTATGCCTAGTCCTAAAAGTCAATATTCTGTGGGTCCGGGTCATTCAAGTGCCAATGACAAAAACCCTGGCACTGGATTGGACACATTTTTGCACATCGTCTGCCAGTGAATGAGTTAACCGGGATAAATGGTGGAATGGTGGAAGAAACGGCTAACTATTGGCTTTGCAGCGATCTAGCTAGCTAGCTAGCTAGCTAGCTATTACTTATTTATTGGCTATCTATTAGCTGGCTAGCTTGCTTTCTATCTATTTTTGTGACTTCCGGGCTGAGTGAACGCTGGCGCGAATGGCTGCCGCTGCTCACCCGCAGGAAAAAAATGTATCCTGTGACTGTAAAGTGACCTTGAGCGTTTTGAAAGGCGCTTATAAATCAAATGTATTATTATTATTATTATTTTTTTTATTAGTAATAGTAGTAGTAGTGGTGGTCGTAGTAATAGTAGTATCATGATCAGTATTAGTACTTTATTATTACTATTATTATTATTATTATTACTGTTATTATTACTATTATTATTAGTCTGTTTTATTATTATTAGTAGTAGTGGTGGTCGTTGTAGTAGTAGTAGTAGTAGTAGTATCATGATCAGTATTAGTACTTTAGTAGTATCATGATCAGTATTAGTACTTTATTATTACTGTTATTATTACTGTTATTATTAATATGCGGGTGGAGCATAACACTACCAACAACATACTTTTATTTTGGCGGTGTCACCATTTAAACGTCCCTTTTTAGAATTTCAATATTTCAAGGGAGCGAAAACCAAATCTTCCCAAAGTTTCGATAACCATTTTGTTTCCCTGCCAGCTTCTTTCTGACATTGAGCAAAGACCTAATTATCGACCGCTTCAAGGAAGCTATTATCTGGCGTGACGTGCGGCGAATGACGACCATTTTGAAAGCCTTCCTGAACCCTCACAAATGTGGACAATACATACATGGATGAAGAAATTAATTAAATAAATAAACAAACACATACAATAATAAATAAATAAATAAGTGCTTTTTAATTACTTAATTAATTGGTTCGTTGATTAATTGATTTAATGTGTTAATAAAATAAAAAATATAATATAATTACATTTAATTACTTTAAATTCAATTACATTAAATTAAAATAAAATTACATTTTATTTAATTTAATTATGTGTAACTAAATTAACTAAAAATAAAACAAAATGTTAAAAAACAAATAAAGTAAGATGTAATGTAATTTAATTGCATTATGTTAAAATAGAATACAATTAAATGTAATTTAATTACGTTAAATTCAATTACATTAAAATAAAATAAAATAAACTAATAAAATAACAAAATAAAATGTAATCGAATTATGTTATGTTACATTAAATTAAAATAAAATTATTAAATTAAATTAAAAAAACAAATGGAATAAAATAAAATAAAAATAAAGAAATAAAATAAAATGTAATTTCATTTAATTTACATTACGTGAAATTCAAATAAAAGAACTTAAAATAAATAGTTTTATTTAATTAAAGTAATTCAATTAGATAAAATAAAATAAAATAAAATAAAACCACAGCTTTGCATCATCACGTTATTCGACTAAAACAAAGACAATTTAGCCTAGCGCTCCCAATGAAAATCTCTGAGAGGGGTAAAGGGAAGATTATGTGTCCTCTCGTTGCCACGGTAACACTGAGGACATGTCGCCGCAGGTTGTTGAAGAAAATAGCTGAAGGTTGTGCACCTTGACCCGCCAGATCTTCCACGTTTGCTTGACGAGGACGACACGCACGCGCGTTATAGATGAGGCTGATTTTACTCTCCCGCTCTCGACACACAAACACACAATCGTTTTGTCATCTTGTGTGACAAATATCCATTCTGATGAGCCTCAATCATACATTCCAACCAAAATATTGCACTGAAGCAACTTACGAACACATTCAACTTACGAACAAATTCAACTTACGAATGACCGTTTGGAACGTATGTCGTTCGTAAGTTGAGGTGTGTCTGGTTAACTTTATAGGAAGAACTGCAGTGTACGAGAGATGTCATCGGGGAGGCAAAGAGGCTGTTTCCATGGCAACAAAGCCTGCATTTCCATCCATCCGTGTTCTGATCAGGATTGGGAAGGGGGCAGCTAGAGCCCATCCCAGCCGTTTTTAGGGGAATAGGCAGGGGGCCCCCTGAACCGGTTGCCAGTCAATCGCAAGGCACACGGAGACCAACAACAATCTGTTGTTTCATTTTTACAATTTTATTTTATTTTATTTTATTTTATTTTATTTTATTTTATTTTATTTTATTTTATTAATTCGCCCGAATGATTGTGAGGGGAAACGTGTGAGTGCGCTGTGGTTACTTTTTATGATCCAAAGGGATTGCCACGGGATCGCCTTTCCTCTCGTACTTCTGTGTCTATTTAAACTGGCCAAATTGCATCCGAAAGCAGCGAGCGTAAAAGTGAGGATAAAGAGCACATGACCCCAACGCACCCACCCCCTCCTGCCTGCACCCCCCCACCCCCTTTCCAATCCTCAGGAAATGTTGTCAGCGCACCATTAGCTAAATGGCTGTTACACCGGTTGTGGAACGGAGTGCAAGAAAAATACGGAAACTGCGTTAGGGAGCATACTTTATTTATCGAGTACTCTAATCTACATATATATATATATATATATATATATATGCGCATCTATCTTATATTTTGTGGATAAAGACCAAGGGTTTCAAACTACTTTTTTTTTGCCACGGGCCAAAGCCATTAGAATGTTTCATCCCATCCGAATGGCTGCCAACTGGGTCGCGGCTTGGAATTGGGGCGGATTTATGTGGGACAGGAGATGTGAGACAATCTTTTTCCGTCAATGGATGCTACAGCTTTGTGTTTTCTACTACTACTAGTACCAATAATAATAATAATAGTAATAATAGTGATAATATTAATAGTGATATTATTAATATTGATAACGATACTGAAATCGATAATAATAATAAACAATAATGCAGAATACTAATGAAGAATAATAACAGCAATAATAATTACTAATTATAATAGTAATAATTAATAAAGTATTAATACTGAGAATGATACTACTACTACTACTACTACAACCACTACGACTACTACTACTACTAATAATAATAATAACAGTAGTAATAAAGTACTAATACTGATGATGATACTACTACTACCACGACTACTACTACTAATAATAATAATAATAATAACAGTAATAATAAAGTACTACAACTACTACTACTACTACTAACAACAACAACAATAATAATAATAATAATACGAAGAGTAATAATAATAATAATAATATTAATAATACGACCCTAAAAAATAATAAGAACCATAATAATAATAATAACAATAATGACTTCACGAGGGCCAAGAGACTTGTTAAACTGAAGTTTTGCAAAAAAAAGACATCAAAATTCAATTTTGCTAAATTACGCCAAAGAAAAAAATCAGATTTGATGATCACGCTCACTGAACTGCGGTCCAGCAAGACTGGCAGGGGGTCTCAATGTGACGTCATGTGTGAAATACCCCCCCCCCCCGCGCCCCCCCAAAAAAAATCAAAACGTGAGAACAACCACTCGGCAGGACGTTGACCCCCAACATCATCAGGGTAGTTAATTTACTCTCAAAGGTTTGCTGACTCCGCCCCAAAACAACAACTACAATCACAAACCCAACGCACACTTTCCGTACCTGACGATGATGTACATGACGAGCACGTTGCCCACCAACCCCACCACGGACACGACGGAGTAGACGGCCGTGATGACGATGGCGATGACGACCGGGTTGGCGTCGCCGTAGTCGGCTTGCTCGCAGCCGCTGCCGTTGAAGCACAAGCCGCCGCTGCCGTTATCGAAGGCGGCCATCTGCCTACGGTACTCCGCCGCCGACAGGTTGCCTTCTGCGCTCTCCATTTGCTTCTTGGCCAAATACACACACACACACACACACACACACCCCAAAAATAAAATAAATAAATAAATAAAAAGAAAGAAAATAAAAGGAAAGGAAAAGAGAGGAGAGGAGGCACAAGAAGAAGAAGAAGAAGAAGAAGTGGACGAAGGTGCTTTTTGTGCTCTCGGAGTGGAAACTGCCACGGACTAAAGCGAGTTGGAGTGAAGCGAATAGGGGGGGGGGGGGAGAGATGGGGAGAGAGAGAGTAATAGAACGATAGAGAGAGAGAAATGGGGGGAGAGAGAGTGATAGAACGATAGAGAGTGATAGAACGATAGGGAGAGAGAGAGAGAGAGATCTGGAGAGAGAGAGTAATAGATAGAGCAAGAGATGAGTAGATAGATAGATAGATAGATAGATAGATAGATAGATAGATAGATAGATAGATGGGGAGAGAGTGAGGGATGAGGAGAGAGTGATAGAGGGAGAGAGAGAATGGGAGATGAGGAGAGAGAGATAGAGAGAGATGGGGGGAGAGAGAGAAAGAGAGAGAAAGTGAGTGACAGAGAGAGATGAGAGAGTGATAGAGAGAGTGATAGATAAATAGAGAGAGAGAGAGAGAGAGAGAGAGATGAGGAGAGAGAGTGATATATATAGAGAGAGAGATGGGGGAGAGAGAGAGTAATAGAGAGAGAGACAGAGAGAGAGAGAGAGAGAGCGTCCTATTTTATTCTCACAATGTGAATTAATGTGTTTTTTTATGACAGTATTATATATTAATTTGTGTATGTATCCGTATTTTGTACGTAGTTTTCCATGCACGTGAGGGAATGTAGCCTCCCCATCCGAATCGATTTTAATCAAGATAATGTCCCTCCCGTGTCTCATTACAGGCGGCGAGAATCCCCAAAAAGGGGTTAAAAAGAAGGCTTCCGAAACGCTCCTCAGGCTTGTCTGCAGTCAGACTAACAAGCGAGGTCGGGCCTTCGCTTGACATTGGCGCATGTTTGCGCTTTCGTCTCATCAAAATAATCCGACAAGCAAAACAACACGCTTGATCGATTTCGCAAGGCCAAAGGTCAATGTCGCCGCGTCGATTTGGATTGTCCCTCCGACGTGTGTCCTTCACTGTTGTTAAAGCGCTATATAAATCAATAGGTTTGGATTGTATTTTGTACATCTGCCCCCATTTCAAGCTCAGATAACTCTGGACACATATGATTTAGGAATTTACCATTTTTTTCCGATGAAAGAAGTGAACCTACGGTTTCTTACGCCGAATTGAATGTTTATGTAGTCCATAAACTCCAGATTCTGTGGGTCCTGGAATTTGAGTGAAAATGACAAAAACCCTGGCACTGGATTCTTATATATCGTCTGGCAGTGAATGAGTTAAAAGACACCCAAACTCTCTTTTCCGCGCCTCACAATTTTTATTCATTCACTGACATTCGCAAATTTATTCTGGAGTTGAAAATATGCCATTCCTGAATTTTTTCAGGTTTTGGTTTTTCTTGCAGGGGTGCCGATAAAGCGCTGGTCAGACCTCTGGCAATGTTTTTTCCCTTCCGTGAGGGGGCAGCATTTGCTTTTTTGTCCATGTTAGCGCTTTGTTACATCTTCAGCTGTTGTTAAAGGGCTATATACATCAATAGGATTGTATTGTATTGTATTGTATTGTATTGTATTTTGTACATCTGCCCCCATTTCAAGCTCAGATAACTCCAGACCCATATAACTTAGTAATTGACTCTTTTTTTTTTTCTTCTGAAAGAAAGTGAACTTCTTACGCTGAATTGAATGTTTCTAAAACTCAATACTCTGTGTGTCCTGGAATTTTAGTGAAAATGACAAAAACCCTGGCACTGGAGTGGACACATTTTTGCACATTGTCTGGCAGTGAATGAGTTAACTTTTCATGACTAGAGATTTTTTTTCCTCCTTTTCTTTTTATTTAAAAAAAACTCATACTACCTTGACTTGCAGGAGTCAAGCTAATAAATAGCGCTCGGAAGCTAGCCGCTTGATTTATCGAAGCCCGCCGGCGTGCGAGACTCCACTTAGCGGCACCGATGAGCTCGTGTCATGTCGCCACGCGGTGATTTGGGTGCGATTTAGAGCTTTTAATCAAAAAGGGAACGCCGTATGAGAAGAAGGCTCGACGGCCATTTCGTGGGCTAACTCCATTTTATTGGGCTAACTCCATTTTGTGGGCTAACTCCATTCTGTAGGCTTTTGTATTAGCTAACAGATAGCTAATAGCTAGCTAGATAGCAAACAGATAGCGAGGTAGATAGCCAATAGATAGCAACATGAGCCAGCGTTGACTCAACTCAAATAGATGGAAAATTAGCTAGCTAACAGATAGCTAGCTAGATAGCTAATAGATAGCAAATAGCTAGGTAGATCAGTCATTATTCTACATTTTTTATAATCTTTGCACTATATCAAAAGGCACGATGATCCTGCCTGAGAGGAGTGGCTGGAAAAGGTGGTGGGCAGGGTGCATAGGGTCCAGACGGATTTTCCGCGGCCTTGTTTTCGATTGTTGCAGTGTGCAAGTCCTCGAGAGTGCGTAGCGAGTCATTTAGCCTCCGAGTCAACGTTTTGAATGGATTTCGACTTACCACCATTTTGACTTACGACCATTTGGTCGGAACTCGGTCGTAAGTTGGATGTTACCTATTCCTTTGACAGTAGAAGACTGCATTTTAAGCATCCGGAAAAATACAAACTTGCCGTTTGTGATGAATGACTCAAAGCATCGGAAAATATCCAGAGCCAACATGTTCTGTGCTGATAGGACTCGCACCCTCACAAAACCCACCACACGTACGCACGCATCACTTGCTATTCCGTTAACGGCCTGGGAGCATTTTGTCAAAGTCGTGCGTTAAATACACAAGTGAAGATGTTTATATTCATTCAATATGACGAATGAGCGCTTTGTCGAGGAAGTGAGTGTGTGTTTGCGTTTGTATCGCGATTGCACTAAACGGGCTAAACGCCAAACAGTTCAGACCGACCCAAAGCTGTGTCGTGATGACAACAAAAAGCAGCTCAGACATCCCAAATATGGATTCCAATTCAGGTTGCAAGGTCAGGTTTGGTTCCAAATTAGGGTTTCAAACCAAAATACGTACATGAAGAAAAAAATTGTTCCATGCACTCACATATACAAGAGGGTCTATTATAAATAGTCAGTTAAACGCCCGATTTTTAGGGACACATCACAATATCTACGTTTTCATCACATTTGTTTCATCTATTATTATTATAATGCCTTATTTCCTTATTATTATTGGATTGGATTGGATTAGCCTTTATTAGTCTCGCAGTGGAGAAATTTACATTTCACAGCAGCAAAGTGATAAAAATAAGAGGAAAGGAAAGGAAGAAGTAGAAAAGTAAAGTACAGGAGCTGCTGTAAAGGCAGCCAGTCTTGCGGTGCCGTCAAAACTACTACCAAAAAAAAATCTAAATAAAAAATAATTAACACAAAAGACAGACAGTCATTAAAATTTAAGCACTTTCTGCATTATTATATTATTATTATTATTATTATTATTAGTTGGTGTAGTATTATCATTATCATTATTATAAGTAGTCGTAGTATCATTATCAGTATTAGTACTTTATAATAATAATAATAATTATTATTATTATTATTGTTATTATTATTATTATTAGTAGTAGTCGTAGTAGTAGTAGTAGTAGTTGTTGTAGTAATAGTAGTATTATAATTATAATAATTATTATTTGTATTATTATGATGAGTAGTAGTACTAGTAGTAGCAGTATTATTAGTGTTAGTATTAGTGTCATTATCAGTATTAATATTATTATCAGTATCAGTACTTTATTATTGTTCTTCTTATAATTATTTTTATTAGTAGTAGTAATAGTAGTACTTTATAATATTTACTATTATTATTATTATTATTATTAGTAGTAGTAGTAGTAGTAGTAGTAGTAGTAGTACCATTATCAGTATTAATATTATCAGTGTTAGTATTATTATTATTATTATTATTATTATTATTTATTTTGGTGGCACAGATTACATTCACATCACATTTTTCGGTTGACGATAGCATCCTTCTTCTGCCCTCCCCCTCGAACTTGACAAATGAATAATGACCATGCGAGTAGCACATAGCTTGTCTGCCACATCTAGAAAATGGCTCATGATGATGATGATGATGAAGATGATGATGATGAAGATGATGAAGAAGATGTGTGCAAAGGCGTGGGAGTTTTTACAGTAATTACACTGTCAAGTACTTGCATGCAAATTCTGTGTTTAATTATTCTACTCCAGGAGCCATTATCATCTTCTTTAATGCTTTTTTTTCTCGCCTTTGAAATGGAAAATCTGTTGAGTGTCAAATGTACCTATTTTCCCCCCCTCCCACGCGCGTGCACACACACACACACACACACACACACACACACACACACACACACACACACACACACACACACACACACACACACACACACACACACACACACACACACACAAGACAACTCCTGAGCCTGCATCCTGTTACTGCAACTTAACATCTTCTCCATACTGACCTTTGAGAGATTTGCATGCGTCTGTACGAGACGCCGGGCAGGAAAAAATGCTCTTAATATCAGCACGTTGCACCACTGCCTTTTCATTTTACCATGTGATTAAACAAACGTTTGAAAAATTCAACCCTTAAAGTCAGTTTGACCAAGCGACATGAAATTTTGTCGTAAATCCACAGAGTTCAGAGTCTGAAGAGGCCAAGCTTGAAATCGCATAGAAACTCGGCCACTTGGGTTTTAAAGGATAACCAACACCATTTTTTTATGTCCTGACATCAGAAAAACGTTTTATAGCATCTAAAATAGCCAAAACACGCAGGCTGATACTTTTAGTCAAATGCAAAACACCAATAAAAAGGAGTTAAAGTGTCCCAAAACTACTTCAAAATGACCTCGGAGATGCAGAGTTTCAGAATGTCCCGCCCCCTTGTTCGTGACGTCACACCAAGACGTCTTGCCTTGCTCGAGAATCAAAACAATGGCTTCAGATTCGGAGAAGATGCTTTCTTGTTACACATCCAGTTATGAATATGATTTATATAGTTCTGAAGAGGAAAGCATAAATGTTTGCCATCGATTAAAGGAGTCCTCCCATATCAATTCGAGCCGTCAATGACAGCAATGTAGCGTCCCAGAAAATGCACAAGATGGCGCCCAAGCTCCGTTGGAAATGGGCTGATTTGTCCGCTGGGAATTTGTGTCAACTAGTATCAAATAGTAGTCTTGGTGCAACACACAACGATTCACCATCGCGTTATTTATGTGTTTTCCTTCTAATTTCGCCATCAACACGGAGTTTTCAAACCAAACAAATTACCCAAAATGCATTGTGTATCGCTTTCTCGGTCAGGGGCGTTCCTTCAGTGACGTAGGGTGAGGACTCGTCACCAACTCAAAAACAAGACTTCCGGAATATTCAGCGCGAGTCTTAAAAGGTAAACTATAGCTATATGTGGTGGAATCTTAGTAAAATACGCTGAGTAGAAGTCATTTGAAGCAATTTTACAAATTATGGGCGCAACTTGTCCGGAGGCGTCGGTTGTCATTTAAAGCGAGCGAGCTACTTGGGCTAGAACATCGTGAATCGTTTTTGCCATCAGATGAGAAAAGTACAGCGACAGCCACTTGTAAAATATTCATGAGCAAAAGAACGGATGCTTCCGTTCGTTTTGCACAATTGGCTGAATCAAATTAAAAGTCGAGCCCCCCCCCCCCCCATTTCATCAGCTTTGCGGATGAATGAGGAAGCGGACAAAAAGAAATGGCGTAGAGAAGCAAATTAAACAGCGGTAAGCGGAAGAAGGAGGAACTGGGGAATAAAACACAAACATTGACCATTTTTGTTGTTAAGACACAATTAGTTTATATATATATATATATATATATATACAAAGCGTTGTGGGGCACAGTGAGACACGTGTGTGTGTGTGTGTGTGTGTATGTGTGTGTGTGTGTGTGTGTGTGTGTGTGTGTGTGTGTGTGTGTGTGTGTGTGTGTGTGTGTGTGTGTGTACATGTAGAAAATGAACAAATATTTTTGATAAAGTTTTATCTACAAAAAAAAGAAAAACTATCTGGATTGGATGTACCTTTATTCGTCTCGCAGTGGAGAAATGTACATTTCACAGCAGCAAAGTTATGAAAGGAAGCGGAAAGGAAAGAAGGAAGTAGAAAACAAAATATAGGAGCTGCTGGAAAGACAGCCACTCTCGCGGTGCCATCTTGAAGTAAAAAAAAAAAAATCTATGTATCGATCTATCTATCGATCTATTTATCGATCTATTAATCTCAATATTTTTCCCTCATGGTCTTTAGTTCTGCACATTTCTTTCAATGGACATTGAAAGCATAAGAAATGCAGTGACAAGTGACAAGACTTCGTGGAGCCTAAAACCGGATTGACTCCTGAGCATCTTTTTGGCAGTCGACGCAGGGATGAATTTCAAGCACGGTTGACGCACTGAATTATTTAACAGCGCTTCGGCGGAGGCGATTCCGAGCGCGCTCCTTTCCGGACGGAGTGCCATGAATATTAGTTTCGTATAATACTAAAGTCTTGACAAGTGGCGATGTAGAAGGCGGCGATGCCCTGCGGGGTGACGCTCGTGTTTTGCTTCTCATCAAGCTTCCGCTAGGCTGCCAAGCTAAATCCTTCCAATGTTCTTGTCAAGACAAAAGACACGTAAGGAATATTTACTTCTGAAACTATCATGGCAGTGAGGCTAAAAAGTTGCCTTTTGCTTCTATCTATGAAAACAGTGAAGACTCGACTTACGACCACCCGTACTTACGACCACGACCTCCAGATCTGATTTTTAACATTTTCAGCGGGGGAATTTGTGAGTCATTTATCCTCTGAATCTCTATTCAACATTTTGAATGGATTTCGACTTACGACCAGTTTGACTTACGACCGTTTGCTCGGAACGGAACTCGGTCGTAAGTCGGATGTTACCTGTATTTTCCAATTGTGCTTAATTCTTGTGAGTCATTGTTCCAAAGTGCCTTTGAGGTACATTTTTATTAGCATTTTCTTGCCTTACCTGAAGATTTTTTTCACATCGGCCATCGCCGTATGTCACGCGCTAAGTACACTTGTGTGCCCGCGAGTTAATTACGCTACTAGCCCGCCTACTGAGGGTGCCCAAGGCACAGTCGCCTCATTCGCTCTTGTTACACTAACACACCGGAGGTTTGCCTTTGAAGCTAAGAAGAGAATGGACTTTTTTGTCACTGAGGTAATGTCTTTCTCGAAATATTGGAGTGCCTCTCTGTGTGAGAGTCAATAATCCCCCCGGAGAAGATCTGCGAGCGACATTGCGGATGTTTTATGATCCAATGTCTCTGTTCGTCTACCCTTTGAATCCCTTCTTTTTCTTCTTCTCTACAAATACACCCAGTAGGCCACTTATATCAATACGACCTCTCGCTATATTTCTTTTCCGCCTCTTTGCACAAAGTAAGACAACCGAAAAGGTGCGATGTTGAGTTTTTTTTATCCATACCGCTCTTGATTTGATTTATGGAAGCTTTGTTTGGGAATAAAAATGGGGCTATTTATTCGCTAGCCATTAGCTATCTATTCGCTAGCCATTAGCTATCTATTCGCTAGCTATTAGCTATCTATTCGCTAGCTAGCTAGCTAGCTTGCTATCTATTTGAGTCACTTCCAGGTTGAGTGCACGCTGGCGCGTGTGGCTGCCGCTGCTCACCCAAAGAAAAAACTTATTCTGTGGCTGTAAAGTGACCTTGAGAGTTTTGAAAGGGGCTTATAAATGGAATGTATTATTATTATTATTATTATTAAAAAAAAAGTAAATCATATGGCACAACTAAAATTATTTGCAAAATGTTTTGAACCAAACCATGTAGATGACAATATTTTTTCCTGTCACTTGTTGCTGGGTAGAATTGATAGGGCATGATTCTCCCTGCCTCACTGGCCAATGAAAATAACAGCACAGTTTAGCCACGCCCATTAGGTACTGAAGAATACATTAGTCCAACAGAATTTTGATTAAATTAAATTACATTACATTACATTACATTACATTAAAATAAATTATACTTTATTACTCTCACAGTGTAGAAATTTACATTTCACAGCAAAATTGATGCTAAATCTATTAGCCACACCCATTAGATACTGAAAAATATATTAGTCCAATAGAACTTTAATTATATTATAGTATAGTATAGTATAGTATAGTATAGTATAGTATAATGCAAGATACTAGTACTAGATAGGTAGCTATATAGCCAGCTAGATAGCTAGTTAGTAAATAGACAGCTAGCAAGGTAATAGATAGAAAGCTAGCTAGCTATCTAGCTAATAGATACAGTAATAATAATAATACAGTACGTTTCATTTATAATTGCCTTTCAAAACTCTCAAGGACACTTTACAGTCACAGGATATTTTTTTTCTGCAGGTGAGCAGTGGCAGCCACACGCGCCAGCGTTCACTCAACCCAAAAGTAATACAAATAGATATAAAGCTAGCTAGCTAGCTAATAGATACAGTAATAATAGCTAGAAGACCAACTCCAAGCTGACAAGTAGGGCTGTAGTGCCCCCTTGTGCTGATGCACGGAACAGTCAGCATTTGAGCAACTTCAATACATAAATTGTGACAGTTCAACTGCCGGTTTTTTTGGCTAAACGAATTTTTTTTCTGTGGCGGGATTTTGACTTTCTGGACCTGGATTTGAAAGAGTTGAATTTGAGCACATTAAATTCAAGTTCATCTTGTCTTGCTTGATATAAAATTCAGTGGACCGTTGCATTTGGGTTGGATCGAGACCGGAATGCAAAAAAAAAAAAAATCTGCGTATGAGTGACAAAAAAATTACAAATGACCCATTTTACATTATTAACCCATTGACCCATTTTATTTTATTATTCTTATTATTCTTATTATCTTCATTGTTCTTCATTATTATTAATGATTTCAGTATCATTATCACTATTAGTACTTTATTATTATTATTATTATTATTATTATTATTATTATTATTATTATTATTATTATTATTATTATTATTATTATAATATTTCAGACTGTGTAAATCCAGGCTTGTAAATCCACGAAAAACTCTCGGTGGTTATCAAAACGCCAAAATAGTAAACAAAAAAAATCCGCGAGTGCCGAATGGGATTACGCGGGGTTCCACTGTCTTCACTAAACATGTTTTCCCCTCCCCATGTCTTCTTAAGACGCCATTGGAAGCACTATCCATCCCATTTGAGCCTTATGAATGCCGGCCTGGGCTGGGCTGGAACATCTCCGACGAGCCCCTCATGATGATGGGCTGCAGAACCGGAGAGCAACGCGCATGCGCGTTGCATCCAGGGGCTCGACGGCGGCGTTCGGTGCCGAAGTGGGGCGGATGGACGGAAAAACGGCGTCCGTGGACGTTCTGCGGGCAAATCGCCATTGACGATGCCCTTCGATAGGCGTCGGGACACCGCCGCGTGGGTACCCAACACCCTGGCACACTGACAGTCCGACACAAAGCGGTAAGACGACGCTTTTATTCGGGCGCGTTCGGAATCCGAACACACACACACACACACATAGTCACAAGCGCACACGCGCGCGTTCACGCGCACACGCCCGTACACACCGGCAAAGGTGGAGGCGGCGGCGAAGCTAGCATGGCGGTTAGCATGGTAGCTAGGTCGCCCGCTCGGCTTCCTCCGCCTTCCCACCCCGGCGATAGCTGCTTTCGGGCGGGGAGGGAGCGACAACCGTGTCGCTGTACTCGAATTGGGTCTGTCATGAACTACCTTGACGGTGTTTGAGCTCCGGTGACGGCTGCGCTCGGATGGGTTCGCTGTACACAACGCTAGCCAGTGAAGCTAATCGTAATCATAGTCATGGAAGTTCCTCGATGAGAGCAGGTTCAAGTGGGTAAGTAAGGGAGGGCGTTGTTTAAAACACGCGCAACATTTCCACCGAATACACTTTTTTTGTATCGACAACCTCCATTTTCAGCTCCTAAGGTGACACGATGAAAACCCCTTGTCCGCGTTGTATCGCCAGAGTTCCCTGGTGCAGGTTCTCCTCATTCTTCCTGGTTCCACTTATTTATTCTTTTCCAATTTGCTTGGAGGCTTATGGACTGCAGACTGTAATGCCACAAGATTGCACAAAAAAGAAGCTCTTTCAAACTAGCAACGTGACATTTTTTGGACTGAAGATGAAGACACAGTAACCTCTCAATTATCGCGTTAAATACGGAACGCAACCACCTGTGAAAGTCGAAAATCCGCGATATAGCGAAACCAATATGTATTGGTAAATGTACATGTTGTTTGTAATGTAATACAGTACAAAACTCAAATGCAATAAAGTTTCAGTGAAGCTGGTGAATAGCAGAAAATGCATGAAGTGACCATTAACTATCCTGATAAACTTCTCAGAATGCTTTGTTCACACTGTATATTTTTTTATTTATTTTTGCTGGAGCTAGACTAAAATCCTGATAAAGTGTAATCTTTGGTCTTTTTTTAATGAAATATTTAAAGTCTTCATTTCTGCAGTCTGAATTGTCATCATACCTTTAGCCAAACAAGATGCAGCCGTTTCATTAATATCTGACCAGCGTCTGCTATCTTTGGCACAAGTTAGTTAGTGCCCAGTTAGTGAGTTGTTCCAGCGATGCTCACTTGATCCGGAGTGTGTTCCCATTTCATTCAGATTTTTCAACTTTATTTTTAAAAAGCTCTCAAGTATGAACATATTTTTCAGAAATCTCTTTGGGAGTTTTTAAAGGAATAAGCAGCCACGACAAAGCTTGCGCGTTAATTGCGCCGCATATTGCTCAACTCAAACGCGTCACAAGTCTTTCCATTACGCCAAGGGTGTCACGGATACTCAATTTTTGCCGGCGGCCATGTTGTAGTTACGGTTTCCTCTTGGGTGGCTCGTTATGAATTTTGGGAAAGCCATTAGAATGTATCATGCCCTACACATATGACATATAGAGCGTACAACAAATGAATGACTAACTTGTTTTCAAATCAAAAGTAAAAAATAATGACTGTTATTCTGGTTTACGTGGGACACATCTGTGTAAGGTCTCAGTCGTACAGGAGTGGTCCATCGATGAAAAGGTTTCTTCAGCCGTCATCTGTACTTGTTTGAAGGTGTTGGACGTTTCGCTTCTTATCCAAGAGGCTTCGTCAGCGAACTAAAATTTGCTGGAAATTTAAGCTTCGTCAGCGAACTAAATTTTGCTGGAAATTTCAGTTCGCTGACGAAGCTTCTTGGATAAGAAGTGAAACGTCCGACACCTTCAAAGAAGTACAGATGACGGCTGAAAAAAACCTTTTCATCGATTTACATGGGACAATTTGAAATTTTAATTCGGACTTTGGCTAGCATCATAGCACTGAACAACCTTGATTTGCTTTAGCGGGCCGAATAAAATGATGTGGCGGGCCGGATTTGGCCCTTGGGCCTTGACTTTGACACCTATGCATTACGCTATTGTTTGCATTGCCTGATAACCCCATTTTGGTTTTCAAAAACGATGTAACACGTTTTTTTTGGTTGTTTTTCCTCTTTTTTTTTTCCTTAGATGCTGTATTCTCTAGTCTACAAACGACCCATTCGCTGAAACTAGAGGGCGAGCCGACAGGAGAAAACTAAAGGAGCATTTCGGCGACAGTCTCGGGTCAGGGATGGTGTTGAAAGCACTCCCCGTTGCTGCTCTCGGTAAAAAAGGACCACCGAGCCTCCCGCGAGCGACCAAGGCAGTCCATTAGCCAATCCCAAACGCTCAGCTGAGCGGCCCCGCTATTGTCCGGCAACCGATTACCTCACGCCATGACTACTCTGTCTGACCTGCTTTCAAGTACTCACTAATTCATGGTAAGATGTGCCGTCCAATCGAATTTCTTTGGTATTGTCAAGTCTTTATTTTTAGACGTGAAGTGGCTGGGGTCACTTTTAAAAGACAACCGACGCCTCCGGACAAGTTGTGTCCATAATTTGTAAAATGGCTTCAAATGACTTCTACTGAGCGTATTTTACAAAGATTCCCCCGCATATAGCTATATTTTACCTTTTAAGACTCGCGCTGAAATCTTGTTTTTGAGTTGGTGACTATTCCTGACGTTACGTCACGGAAGGAACGCCCCTGACCGAGAAAGGACATAGTGACTGTAGCAGTCCTTTCATCACGTCAATGCATTTTGCGGTACTTTGTTTGGTCTGAAAACTTTGTGTAGCACCAAAAAGAGGCAAAAGAGGGCGACAAAGCTCCGTGTAAGGAATTAATCAGCCTGTTTCCGCTTCAGAACTATTTGAATCCTATTCATAAGTGGATGAGTAACAAGAAAGCATCTTCTCCGAATCTGAAGCCATTGTTTTGATTCTCCAGCAAGGCAAGACGTCTCAGGGGTGATACCACGAACAAGGGGGCGGGACCTTCTGAAAATGGCTACTTCCGGTCTAATTTTTTTTTGCAGATTTTGGACACTTTAAGTCATTTTTATTGGTGTTTTGCATTAGACCAAAAATATCATTCTGTGTGTTTTGGGTATTTTAGATGCTGTAAAACGTTTTTTCTGATGTCAGTTAGGAAACAAAAAAGTGGTGTCGGTTGTCCTTTAAGAAGCAATGAAAACCTTCTACGAGTATAACGGTCATACTCCTGAGTCCACGTTTGTGTTTTCAGGCCCGGAATTTGCAAACTCGCCTTCTTCACCTTTTGCAAACAAAGCCGCGGCCGGCTGTCATTAGCATCCAGCGGGACCGTTTTATTTCTTTTTTATTTATTTATTTTTTATATACACGGGCTCGTTGCCTGGTTGCTGAATAACTGATGCGCTTTCCTGATGCTCGGGCGCCGTCGTTTGCATATCAGACGGTCCCGTCGCTTTAGTTTTCCTCCCATCCGTTCGTTGTATGTCCATATGCAGACCGGGGGGTAGCGAAGGACGGAGGGTCTCAGTCGCTCATCCGAGGTGTTAATGACGGATTTAACGTGAACAGGTAGGCGCGATCTCTTTGGTTTTTTGTGTGGCGATCGACTGCAACTTTGATTACCGTATTTTCCGGTGTATAAGGTGCACCCAAAAGCCTTCATTATCTTCAAAAGATGACCCTTATACTCAGATACGCCTTATATGTGAAGTAATATTGAGGCACAACAACTCCTGTCAGCAGCCACGACTTTTTCTATCTATATTATATTTGGAAAACTTTTTTTCATTCATTGAAGGTGCGCGTTATAGCCCGACGCGCCTTATATTTGGAAAAAAATGATAATACAGCATTCATTGGGGGTGCGCCTTATACTCCAGTGCTCTTTATACACCGGAAAATATTGTATTTATATACGTATTATATTTGGAAAAAAAAATTGTCATTCATTAAAGGTGCGCATGACAATAATAATAATAATAATACATTTTATTTCAAGCGCTTTTCAAAGCTCTCAAGGACACTTTACAGTCCCAGACAAGCATAGATACAATAATAAATAAAATACAATTATAAATAGAATACATAATACAATTAAATTACATCTTATTTGAGTTATTTTTTTAATTTAATTTCATGTAATTAAATTAAATAAATTGTTCTTTTATTTTAATTAAATTTTAATTTAATTTCATGTAATTAAATTAAATAAATTGTTCTTTTATTTTTATTTAATGTAATTAAATTCAATACATTGTTGTTTCATTTTATTTTAATTTAATGTAATTGAATTTAATCTAATTAAATTAAATTGTATTTTATTTTTATTTTATTAACAAATTAAGAAATCAATTAATCAACCAATCAATTAATTAAGTAATTAAACATTCACTTCATCTATTTATGTATGTATGTATGCATGTATGCATGTGTGGATGTATGTATGTACGTAGGTAGTTAGTCATTCATTTATTAATTAATTTCTTTATTTATCATAAGCAAATGTATGATAACTAAAAGGAATAACCCTAACACAATTATAAATAGAATACAATAGTTATTATTTGGAAAACTTTCATTCATTTAAAGTGCGCCTTATCGTCCATATCACGCCCTATATATGGAAAAAGTTTGAAAATACCCCATTCATTGGGGGTGCGCCTTATACGTACACCAGAAAATGCGGCAATAATCCACCGTCTCGGTGAGATGAATGACGGGAGTTGTGACGTAACAACCTGGATGGGGAGCCGCGCTAGCGCCGTTTGCTCAGTAGCGCGAGGAGACCCCCCCCCCCCCCCCCTCCGGTCTGTTTCACTTCCAGCGAGCGACCGCCAGCTGGCCACTTTGCCCTCCCGACGCTTAAGAAATCAAATTACAAGGCCGCACTGTGCGTTATTGTCTCAGGCACTTGAAATGACTTCTTGGAGAGAGGCATTTCATTTAGATTAGCCCGCAGTGCTCGCTGCAATCTGGCCCTGTTAAAGAAAAGACGCCAGTGTGATGTTCAAGTGGCTCTCTTCACGCCTGCCCCCCCCCCCCCAACACTCGGAATGCAAAGACCCTCGCTCACGTCCGCCTTCCAAACGTGAAATTTAAAGGGCAGGTGAACCCCATGTGTGACCGTGGCATCTACAAAGTGGATCCAAATAATCCTTGACTATTGCTCAAAATGGGAAATCATTTCTTTTGAGCGGATGAAATAGTTTTCATCATTAACTCATTCACTGCCAGACGATGTGCATAAATAATAATAATACATTTCATTTCTAAGCACCTTTCAAAACTCTCAAGGTCACTTTACAGTCACAGGATCGTTTTTTGTGCGGGTGAGAAGCGGCAGGACCCACAGAATATTGAGTATTTAGGACTACATAAACATTCAATTCAGTGTAAGAAACCTTACACTGTCTTCTTTCATCATAAAAAAAAAGTTAATTCTGGAGTTATATGGGTCTGGAGTTATCTGAGCTTGAAATGGGGGCGGTTGTACAAAATACAATGCAATACAAATTGATAACGACAGATGAAGCTGTAACAAAGCGCTAACATGAAGAAAAGGCAAATGCTGCCTCCTCGTGGAAGGGAAAAACATTGCTAGAGCTCTGATAGGAACTTGATCAGCATTTTTCTGTGGGTGAGCAGCGGCAGCCACACGCGTCCGACCCATATAACTTAGTAACTAACTCTTTTTTTTTCTTATGAAAAAAGAGGCAAAGTTTCTTGGATTGGATTGGATTGGATTTGCCTTTATTAGTCTCGCAATGGAGAAATTTACATTTCACAGCAGCAAAGTTATGAAAGAAATGAACGCTTACGCTGCATTGAATGCTTATGTAGTCCTAAAACAAAATATTCTGTAATCTGGACATATTTTTGCACAATGTCTTGCAGTGAATGAGTTAATAGCAGCAAAAACAAAGTTGAGTCCTATGCACTTGTGCAGAGCAATCAATGTAATTGAAATGGCCGTTATAATTCACAATGTGCAGTATCGATAACGTTTGTATGTTTTTATATTTTTCTCATTCAAAGTGATTTGTGTATTCTGTTTGCGCCCAAAGCCCCGGAGTGTGAGTGGAGTGGAGATGAGAAAAAGGCAGGCGGCGCACATCGAGGCCCCACCGCAGGTCCCCGGACAGCCTCGACCCAACACTTGCTGTCTCTGCTGGTGCGGTTGCTGCAAATGTCTCTGGTAAGTCCTCTGTTTCTACTTCCACGTTGACCAATAGGCACAGACTCCCCCAAAAATCACATCTTACAAGCGTCATTTTTAGGACTGAAATACAGTCATACCTCAGCTTTAGTTTACGAACGTTAAATTCGCGAGAATATAATCTTGGCATACGAACTAGTTTTCGGAAAGCGCCACAATGGCTGGCGGACTAGTTTTCGGTGGAGGAACATCAAACCACACGGTCGAACTGCGCCGCGGTGGCTGGCGGACTAGTTTTCCATACCCACTTTCTTTGAGTTCGCTCAGTGCAGACGTGCTTTGTTATCAAGTGGATACTTTTGCTTTTTTGGGACCGAAAACTTAGGAGAAATAAATGTTTGGCAGACGAACTTTTCGCCTTACACACACTTTCTGGGAAGCAATTAAGTTCATAAGGTGAGGTATCACTTGTATTGTTAAGCCATTTCGCTTCCGCTGGATCCCCAAACCTGCTATGAAAATCATTTGAAATCCATGCCCAGTTTTACCGAAAAAACCGCCTTCATCGCGTTACCCCTCGGAAGACCGTGAATGAATGTTTGTTCGCGGGCCAGTGAATGGTCAATGCGTCCCCTCTGTCGCCATCTGAACAAGTGGCCGTCTGGCAGCTTGGTCAGACCTGGAAGGAGTCTGCCCGACAAGCCGGCTTTTTTTCCAATGATCCCCTCCTCCCCCCTTCGCTCATCCCCTTCGAACCTGGTCCTCACCCAACATCATACAATACGCTTCTATTTCCATCCTCTGGTCACATGCAAAACAGCTGTGAGGAACAGCCTGTATATTTAGCCGTATTGTGAGAGCGCCCGGGGGTAGGGGGGGTTATGTGGCCCGCTTACCCTATTAGAGGCAATACAATGGAGACTTTGACAAGAGCAAGAGGAAGCAGGCAGAGATCCTCCACGGTGGGACAAAAATAGACGAGAAGTGGGGTTGAGGGGGGGGGGGGGGGGGTGCAGTGTCTGTTGCATTATGGTCCGAGGCAAGTGTGACGGAGCCGCGGCGGACAGAAGGGAAGCTCGTATGTGTGTTTAGCGCGTTGACAGGAGGCCATTGTTCACTGGATGTCTGGCCGTGTTTATTATAGATTGTCTTGCTCACTTGAGGATCACACGCTTCTTTCCCAGTTTGATGAATAGCTGCGTGATGCGCGACAAAAATAACAACATGGCGATGTATTATTATTATTATTATTATTATTATTATTATACATTTCATTTATAAGCGCCTTTCAAAACTATCAAGGTCACTTTACAGTTATTATTACGTATTATGATGATGATGATGATGATGATTATTATTATTTATTATCTTAATGTTATGGGTAAATTTGGGGTCGTATTTAAGTTTCCTTATTCCTTATTCCTTATTATTGTTATTTTTTTATAAAATTTATAATAATTAATTATTATTAATGTTATGGGTACATTTGCGGTCGTATTTATGTTTCCATATTCCCTATTATAATTATTTTTTATGCTAATAGTAATAATATAATAATATAATAATATAATAATATAATAATAATATAATATAATAATAATATAATATAAATAATATACAGTAATAATATAATATCAATGGAATGTATTATTATTATAATTATTATTGTCTTAATGTCATGGGTAAATTTGGGGTCGTATTTAAGTCCTTATTATTATTGTTATTTTTTATTATAATAATATAAATAATATGATATATCAATGGAATGTATTATTATTATTATTATTATTTTTATTTTTATTCTTATTATCATTCATATTTGTATTTTTTTTTTCTTAAATATATATATATATGTGTGTGTGTGTGTGTGTGTGTGATGGATGGATGCGATTTAATGTGACTTGGTGGTTTGAACATTGCCCATTATTTTTGTCAACTTTTTCATTTTGTTCATTTTGACGTATAGGAATGAAGACAGGATGGAGAGAAGCGAACGGCAGACCTGCACCAAGATGGACAGTCTCGAAGCGACAGAAGAACAGTAAGTCCTCAACCCCCCCGCCGCCATTTTGCTTTGCGTGGTGACGACCGCTTTGTCTTGATCTTTAGCGTTTCCCACCGCCACCGCAGACATCCCAGCTTGGACGAGGTGCTCTCGTGGTCTCGGAGCTTCGAGATGATGCTACGCTCGCTGGAGGGTCGGGAGATTTTCCAGGAGTTCCTGAGGTCAGAGTACAGCGAGGACAACCTTTTATTCTGGTTAGCTTGTGACGAGCTGAAGAAGGAGACGGATACCTCGGTGGTGGATGAAAAAGCCAGGATCATATACGAAGACTACGTGTCCATATTGTCCCCAAAAGAGGTTTGAACGTTGATTTCCTTTTTGCAGTCACTATATATATATATATATATATATATATATATATATATATATATATATTTTTTGATTTTATTTTATGGACGTCAGCTTCAGCTGTTGTTAAAGCGCTATATAAATCAATATGTATTGTATTGTATTGTCAAAACTGCAATTCAAACAGCGTCGCTTGCCACTCGAGGGAGGTCACATAATAATAATAATAATAATAATAATAATAATAATAATAATAATAATAAAATCCATTTCATTTGTAAGCGCCTTTCAAAACTCTCAAGGTCACTTTACAGTCACTGGATCAGTTTTTCTGTGGGTGAGCAACGGCAGCCACATGTGCCAATGTTCACTCAATCCGGAATATCTCAAATAAATAAAAAGCTAGATAGCTAGCCAATAGATAGCCAGCCAGCTAGCTAGCTAACAGATAGCCAATAGATAGACAGCTAGCTATTAGATAGCCAATAGACAGCCAGCCAGCTAGCTAGCCAGCTACTAGATAGCCAACAGATAGCCAGCCAGCTAATAGCTAGCTAATAATAATAATAATACAGTAAAGTCTCGTTATAAATATTCTCGGGAGTCGGAAAAAATATCGATATAACCGGACTATCGATATATCCGATCCTGCGGCATGTAAATTTTCTCCTTGCGTTCATAGAAATAGTATCGTAATAAGCAGTACTATTGATATAACCGATATTGATATAACGAGACTTTACTGTAATACATTTCCTTTCAAAACCTTTCAAAACTCTCAACGTCTTTTTACAGTCACAGGATAAGTTTTTCTGTGGGTGAGCATCGGCAGCCACACGGGCCAGGTAGTGTCGTGTGTAAAGTGACGTAGTGTAGTAATGCAAAAACAAAACAAAAAAAAGGTTGAAGTAAGGTCTTGCAGAAAAAAAAAATGAGTTCAGGATGATAGTACAGCGTGTAGCGCGTACTCTGAGTTCGGTGAGTGTGGCAGTGGGAAGGGGCAGGGGAGGCAGGGCTGGGAGGGAGTTGAGTCTCCTGACTGCCTGGTGGCAGAAACTGTCCTTGAGATTGAGTCATTTTATTAAATGGTCACCAAGCTTTTTATCTTGAAAATAAAATGTCTTTCCCAACCACCCTGTCGGCCATTTTCTCCCCCCCCCCCCCCCCAATCCGCCGCAGGTGAGTCTAGATTCGCGGGTACGCGAAGGCATCAACCAGAGCCTGGCCGAGCCCAGCAGCCTGATGTACGAGGAGGCTCAGCTCCAAATCTACACGCTGATGCATCGAGACTCCTTCCCCCGCTTTCTCAACTCCACCGTTTACAGAGACCTCCTGGCCAACAGGAGGCGCACTTGCCTCGACACCTAAAGTCCCGCAACCCCACGACTACGTTCAACTATGGTGCCAGAAGTCCGGTTTGGAGAAAAAAACAACACATTTTCTTGATTAAGCAAAAAGACTGAATGACATCCAAGCTGGTTTATTGTACTTATTTATATATTTTCAAGCAATTTCTAGCCAGTGACGTGAATTTGCTGGTCGCTTTTAGGTCAAATTTTGATGAGGGCCGACTTCGCCGGCCGTTGATTCTTTTCGCGAGTCCAGATGTCTTGATGGTCAAGTTTAGACCGTGGACTCCTCAGGACCAGGAAGTAAGAGCGAAAACGTGACAACGACAATGGACAGGCCCATGATTCCTGTACTGTAATAATACCACCTCATCTTTTTTTTTTTTTCATTTCTCACTCCATATCATTTTGAGATAACGACATAAACGCCGTCTTCGCAGACGACTGCCACTTTATTTAGTTTTTTAAACAATTTTCTGTCAGAATAAGCTTTCCGGCAAGCGAAAAATAAGCATTTACAGTGATACCTTGGCTTACCAACGCTTTAGCTAACGAACATTTCGCCTTACAAACGTTAAATTCGCGAGAATATAATCTTGGCATGCAAACTATTTTTCGGCAAACACGCGTAGCGCCACAATGAGTGATGTGTCGTTCGCGAACGAGGCGGTTCTCGGAGCTCCTGAAATGCCAGCCGGCTTATTTTTTCCTTGTATTCCCCACCCCCAGTCTTCAGTTAAAGCCGCACGTGATTGGTCAAGATCCGTGGTAGAGGAGGGAGGGGACACATGCAGTAGTGAGCGGGGGGAGGGGTTACAGAAACAGAAACACACACACACATACATGAAAGGTAGACGACAGAGCTTGAAACAAAAAAAAAAAAAAAAAACAAAAGTGACATTTGGACTCGTTTCAACTTTATTTATAGTTCAAAGGCAGAGTGTAGACTGCAAGGTTAAAATATCCCATCCATCAGGCTCCTCAAATAACCCGCACAAGCCACATGTACAATTTGAAGAGAACCTCCAAGCAAGGGAACCAGCTATTAATGAAGTTTCTAGTGTGTCTGCCTGCATCTGTTACAATATCACAACTTCTAAAATGTACAACCCAGAGCTCCTTGAGACACTATCCATTCCATCAAGCTATAAACGACCATCACAAAGGTAAATAAAACGACTTTATTATATAGTACATATTATTTCTTTAATTCCCATACCATATCACATTTATTATACATAAAATAAGGTCTATTGTGTGTAATTTTAAGTAAGGCTGATTTAGTTGAAAATTTATGGGGACCTGGGAACAGATTATTCTCATTTTAATCGTTTCCTATCGGAAATTAATGTTTGGAATACACACTTTTCGCCTTATACACACTTTCTTAGGCACTTATAAATGAAATGCATTATTATTATTATTATTATTTTCTGGGAACCAATTAAGTTCGTAAGCCAAGCTATCACTGTATTTTCTTTCAAAATAGGCTTTACGGGAAAAGGAAAACAAGCATTTCTTTTCATTTTTTTTGGAGCGATGGGAGGCATCCTCCAATGAAGAAGCAGCAACCGTCCATGTTTCCATCCCTCCATTCGAGCACTTTCCTTCTTAATATGTGAGAAGTAAGGGCTAGACTTGTGGTTGGGCAGCTACATGTATCTCAACAATGCCTTTACGTGTGTTTTGAACGAGACAAAAAAAGAAATAAAACAAAAGGGCAAATGAGTGGCGCTCCTGTAGGTCCTCCAACCCCAACAGTTAATCCCTCCTACTTCCCATTCGTAGCCTGACAAGCACAGGTTTAAAAACGAATAATAATAATCATGACACGGCGGTTGTCATTTTATAGGCGCTAACGTTGAGGCGCTAACCCCCCCTGGCCTTTTTCTGTGAGGTGAAAACGGTGCCAAATATGATGTCAACAGCGCTACGGAAGACAAAACTAAACTTGTTCTAGCCAGCAAATGTTTCGTTAGCGACAATGCTAACACTTCCCCCTCGAGCGCTTGCTAGGTTAGCATGACTTTGCGCTACACTGTATACTCTCTCTTTTTGATCTACTTTTCTAAAAAAAAAGTTAATAAAAAATTAATGATAATAACAAAAAACAAATCTTGACTTTGAACGCATGATAATGTGTCGCTTTAAAGAATTTAAAGGATAAAATGAAGAGGCGGAGTTTTGCCGAATGTTGCCCTGCTAACTTTTTTCTCTGCCCGCTCGGCCTGTTGAGATGCAGTAGAAAGTGCATGACATGAAGTATTATGCTCTATTCTTTGTCAAATTAAAATGAATTATACTGATATCCTGATAGATAAAAAGATATCTATCCCATCCTAAAGCGTTAGCGAAAACTGCTACTTCTCATTGAGGACTCGACGCTAGTCGTTGGATACAAAGACGTCTGCCGTGCCAATTTTTTCGGAGAACCATTTCGAGAGAAAGCTATAGTAAAAAAATAATAATAATGATAATTAAATTACATTTAATAAATGGAAAATTTGATGTACTGTACTGTAGTTAACCTTGTTAGCATTTGTGGCTCTAATTTGCCGTGCTGGGATTTTAAACTGCCGAAAATGACCAAGAAATATTAGAAACCGGCGCAAAATGTCTTTGATCCACCACGGGAAGAATTTAGTAATTTTTTAAAAATAATATTAGTCATGCAACTGTGAATGTTCTGAACGCCTGCTTCCATGACTGTCGGTCGTATTGAGCAACGTTGTGATTGGTTGTCAGTGACGTCGCCATTTTATGGTTGACTTTCTTTAGATGGCAAAATTGTTGCGAGTGAATACGGATATGATTTTTTTAATGATCAGTGCACGGATTATATCGATTGACACAAAAAAAAACATGTTTATTGAATGAATTGCAGTGGAACCTCCAAAAGCGGAAGTTTAACCTTGACAAATACAAAAAACAATCTGAAAAAGTCATATTATAAATGTTTTAAAGGACAACCGACACAATTTTTTTTGTTTCTAAACTGACATCAGAAAAACGTTTTATAGCATCTAAAATACTAATAAATAATTACTAAAAATAAATAAATATTGTGTGTTGTACCAAGACTACTATTTGATATTAGTTGACACAAATTCCCAGCGGACAAATCAGCCCATTTCCAACAGAGTTTGGGCGCCATCTTGAGCATTTTGTGGGCGCTACATTGCAGTCCGGCTCGAATTGATACGGAAGGACTTCTTTAATCGATTGCAAACATTTATGCGTTCCTCTTCATAACTATTTGAATCATATTCATAACTGGATGAGTAACAGGAAAGCATCTTCTCCAAATCTGAACTCTCTGAAGCCATTGTTTTGATTCTGGAGCAAGGTAGTGTGTGACCAATAGTGACATCACGAACAAGGGGGCGGGACTTTCTGAATCTCCCCAGTTTTCGAGTTCATTTTGTGGCAGTTTTGGTTACACTTGAAGTCATTTTTATTGGTGTTTTGCATTTGACTAAAAATATCAGCCTGCGTGTTTTGGCCATTTTAGATGCTATAAAACGTTTTTTTCTGATGTCAGTTAGGAAACAAAAAAGTGGTGTTGGTTGTCCTTTAAGAAGCAATGAAAACCTTCTACGAGTATAACGGTCATACTCCTGAGTCCACGTTTGTGTTTTCAGGCCCGGAATTTGCAAACTCGCCTTCTTCACCTTTTGCAAACAAAGCCGCCAATGCCAATAGATGCCATTTTTGTCCCTTTTTTTGACGATGCATAATATTAAATTTGTAGCATTTTCTTTTTTGGCAGATTTGATCAATTCCAGCGCTACTTTTTTAAAACAAGGTGATGGTATCACTCTGCCGCTAATTTTCTGCCGTGTCAGCCATCAAAGGGTGAGTCATTTTACTCTATTTTTGTTGTCTTTTTGGGGAACGGTTAGCTTCTTTTGTATGACACTTTGCATTTGAAATGGTTCCTTCAATGGCAGATTGAAAAATTATTTTTAGAGTGGAATATATGACGTGATTTTGAAAATAAAATTGCGTTGAGCAAATTAAGTTCCTCGTCGGAGGTTCCGCTGTATATTCAAAATTAGTCGTCGAATGTTATCAATGGAGCGTGATCAATAGACTTCTTGTTTTTTGTATTTTTTTAATCCAAATTCAATCAAAACAAAAGTCTCCTTATGGCTTACAAAATGCTCTAACTAACTAAAACGTATTATTTATACCATCAGAACACGCATTCGCTGTGTAAGCAAGTGCCCAGTTGCATCACAATACAGTGATACCTCAGCTTACGAACGCTTTAGCTAACGAAGTTTTCGCCTTACGAACGTTAACTTTACAACAATATAATCTTGGCATACAAACTTTTTCGGAAAACACAGCCGACTTTTTTTCCCCTCTATTCCCCGCCCCCAGTCGTCGGTTGAAGCCGCACGTGATTGGTCAAGATCCGTGGTAGAGGAGGGAGGGAACACACGCAGCAGGGGGAGCGGTTACAGAAACAGAAACACGCATACACACACACACAAAAGGAGACGATAGGGATTGAAACAAAAAAACAGTGCAAAAAAAACAAAAGAGAAATGGTCAGAAAATGGATAGAAAACACAGTGAAATTTGGACTCGTTTCAACTTTATTGATAGTTCAAAGGCAGAGTGTAGACTGCAAGGTTAAAATATCCCATCAATCAGGCTCCACACATAACCCGCACAAGCCATCTGTACAATTTGAAAAGAGAACATACAAGCAAGGGAACCAACTATTAATGAAGTTTCTAGTATGTCTCCCTGCATCTGTTGCTGTTGCAATATCACAACTTCTAAAATGTACAACCCAGAGCTCCTTGAGACACTTTATGCAATCCTTTCCATCAGGCCATCAACGACCATCACAAAGGTAAATAAAACCACTTCATTATACAGTACACTTTATTTCTTTAATTACAATACAATAGCATGTTTATTATACATAAAATAAGGTATATTGTGTGTAGTTTTAAGGCTTATTTATTAGAAAATTATGTTTTATGGGGACCTGGGAACCAATTATTCTGATTTTAATGGTTTCCTATGGGAAATTAATGTTTGGAATACACACTTTTTGCCTTACACACATATTCTGGGAACCTATTAAGTTCGTAAGCCAAGGTATCACTGTATTTTGTTTTCATTTTTAAGAAGACATTATTTATTTATTTTTGGCGAGTCTTTAAAATGCAAATGAACGGGAGAATGTTTCATCGCTAAGCATATATATATATATATATATCAAAAGAAATAAATGTCACGGTGCAATGAAAAAATCAAGTTTACATGTTGAAATCTGGGAGTTTTCCCACCCGGTGTCTTTTTTACCCAACCCCTCCATTGCCCCCTGCCCCTAAACTTGAATTTATTGTAACGTTTACACAGTCAAGGCGCTTATGACGTGTTGATTTTACAAGCAATTTACATGTGAAATAACGCGACGGTGGCGGTGCTCTGTCATTTCCACTTTTTTTTTTCCTTTTAAAAGCTAAAGTGTCATGACAGGAAGTCGGGGGGGGGGGGGGGGGGTGTGAAACTTTGGCCTTATTGACACATTTATTATTATTATCACCATTCTTATTATTCTTTTTCTTCTCATAATTATCTCCTTGGATGAAAACAAAAAGCATCGCTGTAGGCTTTTCACTACCTCTCATGTGGTTCACTTATTTCACATTAGTTAGTCAGGGCTTTTTTAGTGGTGGGGGGGGGGTGGTCATTTTTGGTGTTTGTAGATCTACTTGAAGCCTAACACTGTAAACTCTAAAAAAAAATGTGCACAGACAAAAATGTATCAGAGCGGCAGCATGTGGGGAGGCAGGAAAGCTTCGCCTCGACACTTTGTTGTTGTTTTATTCTGTCTTTGTTTTGATTTTTGAACTCATTTTTTTTTGTTTGTGCATTTATATAATAATTCAGGAAACCACTGTCTAAGGGCTAATCCCATTTTATTTCCTATGCAAATGTGTTGCTGGGAAAGGGCCAGATTCAACCCATGTACCTGTTTAAAAGATGGACCATGGTTTACATTGCCCCTTTTGCTGAAGTCCTTCAATCCCACTCAGCAAAAAAAAAATGTCAAATAACACACAGAGAAAATAATAGAGGTAGCATCCGACTTGCGTTCCGTTCCGACCAAACGGTCGTGAGTAGAAAATGGTCGTAAGTCGAAATCAATTGAAAATGTTGAGCTAAATGACACGCGCTCGTCCCATTCATTTTCAATGGCAAGCCATTTCCCCATTCATTTTGGATGCAGGTGCAGTACCTCCATCGACCGCCAGGATGAGCGCCCCCACACATTACCTCTGGTGGCCACTAAGGGGCACTCTCACCTACCTGTCAAAAAAAAACATGTTGCAGTACTTTGGTTGGCCTCCTAGGGGGTGCTCGTCCCATTCATTTTGAATGGCAGGCCATTTCCCCATTCATTTCTATGGAGGAACTCCGGCCTGCTAGCGCGTTGTGGTGCCGGGCGTAGAATTAAAATGTTAAAAAATAGGATCTTGAGGTCATGGTCGTAAGTACGGGTGGTCGTAAGTCCAGCTGGCCGTAAGTCGGATGTTACCTGTATATGCATTTGTGACGATATCGAAAGGAGTAAATGTTATCTGATATGATGTGCTAGCGAGATGGCGGTTCGGCGAAAAACAGTAGCTGGTATTGTGTACGATTTACGAACGGCGCGGTTTTATTTGTGAAAACAAAATGACACATTTCGTAGTTTTGTTTACACGCGGGTTAGAAGGGCTGAAACGCGCTCACAACAGTCTTTTAACGTCAACTTCCTGTGAATTATTATTTTTTTTTGTCTGTGAAATGATGCGTTTTCACCTAAAATAAGAGCATGCTTCCGAGATCTTTTAAGACTCGCGCCGAATATTTAGGAAGTCTTGTTTTTGAGTTGATGACGATGCCCTAAGTGACGTCACGAAGGGAACGCCCCTGACCGAGAAAGCGACACACAATGCATTTTGCGGTACTTTGTTTGGTCTGAAAACTTTGTGTTGATGGCGAAATTAGAAGGAAAACTACATAAATAACGCCATGGTGAACTACTATTTGATACTAGTTGACACAAATTCCCAGCAGACAAATCAGCCCATTTATGCTATGTTCAATACCCGATATTTAAAAATCTTGTTTTTGTAGCCGCATTTTCGCCAATAATCACTGTGTACATGCAGTCAGAAGCGCATCCATCTAAAATGGGCTTTTTTTCCCCGATTTTGAAAAAAAAAAAAAAAAATCCCTAAAATGGATCCGCGATGGAAATCGGTTAGCGTGTTTGAGCCTGTTTTTAAAAATATTTGCCATAAGGTTCGATTTTAGCGCTTTCCTGAGATCTCTCTGGCATGTTTGATCAATTTCCGCGAAATTCGATTCCTCGATATCGGTAGACCTCATTTTTTTCCCCCAAGAAATCCTCAGATTCCGTCACTTTTATTTCTCGTGCTATGGTTTCCTCTCTCGGTGACGGGCAATACCAAACACACCCGCGGGGAAAAAGAAAAATGACAGTTTTGACGACCTCGCTTGGCCGGTGTGCGACAAACGGATTTTAGGCGATCACTTTTCTCTTTATTGATTTCGATGCCTAAGCCCCCCAAGGTCAAGAGATGATGGAAAAGGCGCAGGCGGAAATTGGGATTTAAGATTTTTAAAGGACAGCCGACACCTCCGGACAAGTTGCGTCCATAATTTGTAAAAATGAATTCAAATGACTTCTACTGAGCGCATTTGACAAAGACTCCAGCGTATCTAGCTATATTTTACCTTTTAAGACTCGCGCTGAATATTCAGGAAGTCCTGTTTTTGAGTTGGTGACGATTCTTGACGTCACGTCACGGAAGGAACGCCCCTGACAGAGAAAGCGACACACAATGCATTTTAGGTACTTTGTTTGGTCTGAAGACTTGATAGCGAAATTAGAAGGAAAACACATAAATAACACGATGGTGAATCGTTGTGTGTTGCACCAAAACTACTATTTGATACTAGTTGACACAAATTCCCAACAGACAAATCAGCCCATTTCCATTTGTTTTTGAGTTGATGACGATGCCCTAAGTGATGTCACGGAGGGAACGCCCCTGACCGAGAAAGCGACACACAATGCATTTTGGGTATTTTTTTTTGTCTGAAAACACCATGTTGATGGCAAAATTAGAAGGAAAACTACATAAGTACCAAGACTACTATTTGATACTAGTTGACACATATTCCTAGCAGACAAATCAGCCCATTTCCATTTGTTTTCGAGTTGGTGATGATTCCTGACGTGATGTCACATCAGGAACACCCCTGTCCGAGAAAGCGACACACAATGCATTTTGTGGTACTTTGTTTGGTCTGAAAACTTCGTGTTGGTGGCGAAATTAGAAGGAAAACTACATAAATAACGCCATGGTGAACTACTATTTGATACTAGTCGTCACAAATTCCCAGCAGACAAATTAGCCCATTTCAAACGGAGCTTGTGCGCCATCTTGTGCATGTTCTGGGCGCTTACATTGGTGTCCAGACGGCTCGAATTGATACGGAAGGACTTCTTTAATCGATGTCAAACATTGATGCTTTCCTCTTCAGAACTATTTGAATCGTATTCATAACTGGATGAGTAACAAGAAAGCATCTTCTCCGAATCTGAAGCCATTGTTTTGTGTCTGGAGCAAGGCAGTTTGTGAAGGAGTATCCTGACGTGATGTCACGAACAAGGGGGCGGGACTTTCTGAATCTGCCCAGTTCCAAGCTCATTTTGTGGCAGTTTTGGGACACTAAGTCATTTTTATTGGTATTTTGCATTTGACTAAAAATATCAGCCGGCTTGTTTTGGGTATTTTAGATGCTATAAAACGTTTTTCTGATGTCAGTTAGGAAATAAAAAAATGGTGTCGGTTGTCCTTTAAGCTAATGGGGAAAGATTTGTTTTTTTTTTTATATTGAGCATGCTTTTTTGCTAAATAAATGAAATAATTCAGTTATTTGCTACAATCGATACTGTATGAGTATGTATTCAAGTACTGCAGTATGCAGACAATTAAAAAAAACTCTTTTGAAGGGGTTTGTATTTTTCTCACCGAAGCATACTTTGATTCTTGAGTGTTACACGATAACAATTAGCGTATTTGTACGAATGTCGGATGTTGATCCGTTGTCTTCTGGTTATAAGAAGAAGGCGACCATTTAAAAAAATTTTGATCGGCGTAAAACCGTCAGCAGCATCGGAACGACAAACCCACTTTCGGATAATATTTTAAACGTAAAACAAAGTCAAACCGACAAAATGTCGTACCGATAGAGACGCCATTGCGACAACCTCGATAGCGGACTTCTGTTGACGCCACCATCTTTTATTTTTATAAAAATGTCAGACCCACAAAAATATTTTTTGTGACGATTACAACAAAGTCGGACAAACTCGAGGATTTCGATCTATTTGAGTGTTAAGTGTAAAGTAGCTATGTATTAGCTAGCTAGCTAGCTTTCTTTCCGGGTTGAGTGAACGCTGGCGCGAATGGTTGCCGCTGCTCACCCACAGAAAAATGTATCCTGTGACTGTAAAGTGACCTTGAGAGTTTTGAAAGCCGCTTATAAATATAATAGATTATCATTATTATTAATTGACGTCTGATTGACTTCGACTCGTGACTGTTGACACTGATTTCTTAAGTAAATAAGAACATAATGACTTCTGGAAATCAAGTCACGATGACGATAAAAACGATGATATCGGTCGGAAAATAAGTTCTATAAGGAATCTGAGGTCTTGGTGTGTGTGAAATACCGTAAAGTGTAGCATTGGACGCGTCACCAGCACTGTCGCCGTGTAAATGCGTACCTCAAGAAAGTGTTGGCAAAAAAAGGTGTACATTGCCATCGATTTTTGATCACCAATGGCGTTGCTTTCGGCAAGTCTTTGCATGACGGTTCGGATCGGATGTAACGACAGTAGTACTTTTGCATCCTTATGTCCTTTTCACGATGTATTTTTTTTCTCGGAAATTCCAACGCATTTGAAAAAAAAAGTGAAAACGGTGTGCCAAAAATGTCATTGCCACACGGTTGGACTATAAGCACGGTCGAGTGTTTGTGTCATTTTCAAAGTGTTTGTCTTTGTAAAATTATATCAAGTAATATCCAATGCAGGTTTTTGTATAAGGGGCCATGATAACGTCGAATGGTAGTTGATTACGGACGCTATTATGTCATAACTGAAATTGTAATTTTTGTCACCCTACAATGTTCACTATACGTCTGTGTAAGCTCTCAGTCCTACACGTGGAAAAAAAAACAACAACAAAAGAACACATCATCTTTGCGTTTCGACAAAAAAGGCCAATCTTTGTGACTGCCCTTGAATATCTTGTCATTTGCATAGTGCTGCTAGAAAGTGTAACAATTTACAATAAATACTTAGTAGATTTTTTTTCCATAAATGTTATTGTGTCTTTCTTGGGGTTGGGATTGAAAATGTGTTACAATAAAATCCAGTGGGAGGAAAAAAAGGTAAAATAGGAAAAAGTTGTAACAAGAGACCTGGAAATTTTATATTTTTCATTTTGTGCATTCTCAATATTGTTTTTTTAAATCAGCATTTACATTTTCTAATGATGTCATATGGGAAAATACACACACAAAAAAGCATCCTATTTTCCAACAACAAAATACAGGTAACATCCAACTTACGACCAAACGGTCGTAAGTCGAAACGGTTGTAAGTCGAAATGGTCGGAAGTCGGAAATACATTCAAAATGTTGAATAGCGACTCGGAGGCTAAATGACTCGCAAACTCTGGTGCCATCACACGGTTGATTGCTGTGCGAGTGTTAGATGCTGGCTGGCTGGCCAAAATTGCTGTATGCGTTGCCGGCCTGCTAGCGCGTTGCGGTGCTAGGCGTAGAATTAATTTAAAAAAAAAAGGTCTGGAGGTCGTGGTCGTAAGTATGGCTGGTCGTAAGTCGAACTGGTCGTAAGTCAGATGTTACCTGTAGTACCTTTTGTCCAAGTGAAATTTGTAAAGTTACAAGAATATCATTTGCAGCGGTAATATTGTTTATTTGTTATTATATTATTATTTGTTCTGGTAAAGAGGAATTTACCTTATTTCCTGGTGTATAAGGCACACCGGAGTATAAGGCGCACCCCCAATGAATGGTGTATTTTCTAACTTTTTCTATATAAAAGACACACCGGAGTCTAAGGTGCACTGGAGTATAAGGCGCACCCCCAATGAATGGTGTATTTTCAAACATTTTCCACCTACAAGGCGCACTGGAGTATAAGGCGCACCCCAAATGAATGCTGTGTCAATTGTGGAGTGTCCAGATGCCACATTTGAAACTTTTTACCAATCTGCAGTCCCCTTACGTGTATGCAAAAACTACAAAAAAGACTAGTTTAAAAATACATTTGCATTTATTTCGTTGACAGTATCCATGATGGCGTCGACGATACATTCAGAGAACAAGGTGAGAGCACATGGCGAGAATTTGTGTATTCTCACGCCGTCACTTTTGATCCGTCACTTCAGGAGCCGTTGCGGGTCCGTCCCCCGAGGGGGTCTTGTCCGATCCTTGGCTGACGCTCTGGTCACGTGACTGCTGGACGTTGGTGTTGCGAATCGTCTCGTCGATGCTTTCGTAGGGTTCGGACGTCCACTGATGAAAAGGTAAAGGATGGACATTTATTGCTTGAGGTATAGACATCGGTAGTTTTCGAACATCATGAGTTTCGATTTAATATGCTGAGCCAAAACTGGTTTTTAGACAAGAAGGATTTTACAAGGTGCAGTAAAATAGCTTTTTTTAAATCGTGATAATGAACATTTTTTAAAAAATTCTAATGGTTAAAAAACAAATACAGGTAACATCCGACTTACGACCGAGTTCCGTTCCGACCAAACGGTCGTAAGTCGGAATGGTCGTAAGTGGAAATCCATTCAAAATGTTGAATAGAGACTCGAAGACTAAATGACACACAAACTCCGCCCCTCTGGTGCCATCACACAGTCGATTGCTGGATGCGAGTGACATGCTGGCTGGCCAAAATTGTCGAACGCGTTGCCGGCCTGCTAGCGCGTTGCGGCGTCGAATTAACATTTTAAAATTAGGGTCTGGGGGTTGTGGTCGTAAGTCACGCTGGTTGTCAGTCGAATGTTACCTGTATTAGTGTAACTTCTTCTCTTAACCTCACCTCACTTTTTTACTCAATGAAAATCCTCATATCACATCAATGTAGTTGCTGGGCACCAGGCTGACGCAAGGTGGCCGCAAATTTTCACACGGGGAAACTCCTCAACTCATTGCAACATAGTTACTTAACACGTACAGTCCCATATTTAGTTGAATTACTTTCGGGTTGAGTGAACACTGCCGCGTGTCGCTGCCGCTGCTAACCCACAAAAACACTTATTCTGTGACTGTAAAGTAGCTACGTATTAGCTTGCTAGCTTTCTATTTGAGTTACTTCTGGGTTGAGTGAACGCATGCGGCTGCCACTGCTAACCCACAAAAGCACTCATTCTGTGACTGTAAAATGACCTTGAGAGTTTTGAAATGCGCTTATAAATGAAATGTATTATTATTATTATTATTATTATTATGATAAAGAATGCTGTACCTGCGTGGCCCTGCTGGCTGACCGGTGTGAGGGTCCCATGGCAATGTTGACACTGGACGACGATTGCGTGTCGGTGGTGTTGCCCCCCTCGGCGGCCGACAGCCCTGAGATCACCAGACCGCTGGAGAAACTGCGCTTGCCGAACAGCAGACTCAGGGTGGACGACGATGACGACACCTGATGGAAAATGGGCACAGCGGTGTGGCTTGTTTCAACTTTGATAGTTCAAAGGCAGAGTGTCGACTGCAAGGTTAAAATTCCCATCAATCAGAATCATCTTTATTGGCGAGTATGTAGAATACAAATAACCCGCACAAGCCATCTGTACGCTTGATGCAAAAAGCTATTAACCCAGCGAAACAGAAGACAATTGATGAGGAACTAGGTAAAATGATCGCAGGGAAAGCACCTACAAGGGATCATTCCTCAAGATGGTGAAAGAAGGTTACGCTCCTCATCAAGTGTTTAATGCTGATGAAAGCGGCCATTCCATTCCATCAAGCCATTAACAACCATCACAAAGGTCAATAAAACCACTTTATTATATAGTACAGTGTTTTATGGGGACCTGGGAATGGATTATTCTCATTTTAATGGTTTCCTATGGGAAATTAATTTTTGGGATACACACTTTTCGCCTTCCACACTGTCTGGGAACCAATTAAATTCGTAACCCAAGGTATCACTGTATTCCTAATTTGAAAATGAACTGATAGATGTTCCGTGTTGAAAGAGCGCTTTGCAAAATGACGTAGCCAATTCGTACTTGGCTGGATCGCTGCTGATTCGGCGCCGCCTGGTTTTGCGAGCTGGACCCGCCGGTTCCAGAGAGACGAGGGACCTGAGGAACCGAGTACGATGTTAGCTGAACATTTAAAAGCTAACCGCGAGTCATCAGTATTGTGCGAGTGTTGACCTGGGAGAAGATGGATGCTATGGAAGTGTTAAAGGACAGCTGGCTGTTGGACAGACGTTGGACCAAGCCGTGGTTGGCAGCCGAGTCCACGATGGGTCCTGATTGGCTGTTGACTGGTGGCCGCTGGGTTTGAGGCTGCACCGACCTGCTACGATACTCCCTACGGGCTGTACACAGCAAGAAAACGCCAAGAACAGAAAGAATTTCATGCCTTGATGAACAGAAAACTAAACACTGAAGGTTGGACAAACTCTTCTAAGCTAATGCTAGCAGTACACCTAATAGTTTTTATGTCTGACTATAATTTATTATGGTCAATATATGAAGTACAGTGATACCTTGGCTTACGAACTTAATTGCTTCCCTGACAGAGTGTGTAAGGCGAAAAGTGTGTATCCCAAAAATTAATTTCCCATAGGAAAGCATTAGAATGCGAAAATCCGTTCCCAGGTCCTCATAAAACATCATTTTCTACTTTTTTAATTTTCCTAGCCTTAAAACAACACAAACTATACCTTATTTTATGTATAATAAATGTGCTATGGTATTATAATTAAAGAAATAAACTGTACTTACAATGAAGTCGTTTTATTTACCTTTGTGATGGTCGTTGATGGCTTGATGGAATGGACTGGCCGGTTTTATCAGCATTCAAACACTTGATGAGGAACGTAGCCTTCTTCTTTAACCATCTTGAGGAATGATCCCTTGTAGGTGCTTTCTTTGCGATAATTTTACCTAGTTCCTCATCACTCGTGTTCTGTTTAGCTGGGTTGATAGCTTTTTGCATCAAGTGTACAGATGGCTTGTGCGGGTTATCTGTGGAGCCTGATTAATGGGAATTTTAACCTTGCAGTCTACACTCTGCCTTTGAACTAACAACGTTGAAACGAGTCCAAATTTCACTGTTTTCTATCCATTTTCTCAGTCTCTCTCTGTCGTCTGCCTGTCTCTTTAATGTTTAAACCACCTCCCCTCACTGCTGCGTTCTTGACCAATCACGTGGCTTTAACCAAAGACTAGGGGCGGGGAATAGAGGATAAAAACAAGTCGGCTGACATTTTCTTGTTAGAACGGGCACATCAGTCATTGTGACGCTCCTTGTGTATCCCGAAAAATAGTTCGTATGCCAAGGTAAAATTTTCATAAATTTAACGTTCGTAAACCGAAATGTTCGTAAGCCAAGGGGTTCGTAAACCGAGGTATCACTGTAATACTGTAATTCAATTCATGGGACTTTTCAACTTTTGTTTCCTTTGTCCATGCCGCTATACTAAATTCCCTCTAGTTTGTTGTTATTCTACCTGAGCTACGGTGTCGGTGGCTTCGTGTGGTCCGGGGTGCTCTCTGCTGGTAACCACTCAGACTATTGGAGGTGGCCGACGACGGCCGGTTATTGCTAAGAGATGACGACCCACCGGCACCGCAGTCGCAGTCATCCATGTTGACGCCACTGTTGCAACTGTTCAGGTTGTCCTTCCGCACTCTGTTGGCATCAGTGACACATACAGAATGTTTGCTGGTTGGCTTTACTCTCCAGAGAAAGCTTCCAGTTCTAAAATCCATGATTAGATTTTCTCTATGCTCAACAGAGATGAAGAAACAAAAAAAATAATCAACGGAATTGCTCCCTCATTCCAAAAACACTAAACTGAAAGGTCTGTGTAAGCTCTCAGTCGTACAGGAGTGGTCCATCGATGAAAAGGTTTCCTCAGCCGTCATCTGTAATTCTTTGAAGGTGATATATATCCCTACTGTCCAGACGTGGCGGTGCCGGACTCTGCGAGTAGGGATATATATATTGGGCCGAAACTACCAGTAAGACTTTAGTTTGCTGACGAAGCATCTTGGATAAGAAGCAAAACGTCCGACACCTTCAAAGAAGTACAGATGACGGCTGAACAAACCTTTTCATCAACAAAACTGAAAGGTTCATTTAAATCCAGATGTAGTTTTTAGGAGTTTCAATTGAGAGGAAAAAATGCAAATAGCCAACATCAGGATAGACAAAAGTCGCAGAAACGGATTTTGTTGAATGGGAAGTTAAACCTGAGCCATTTGGAGCACAGCCAGGAACGAATGGCGTCCAAGCCAGAAGCTCCTCCACCGATGGTGCGCAGCATCCGATGTGTACCCGCATATGACGTAGTCAGCGGCGACACATACCTGTATTGATACCACAGAGAAACGGTCATCAAAGCCCAGAACATCCTTTGATTCACTTGAGCTTACATGGGGTAGCCCAAAGGCTGGTCACAAGACGAGTTGACCATGTTCCTCAGCGCTTGCTTAGAATTCTGGATGCTGCCGCGCTCCGGGTTGCGATTCCGTAAGAAGATCAGTTCTTGCTGCTGACCTGCCCATAGACCTCGCACACACTCCTTGTTGATCTACCAAAGAGAGTTTAGGAAGTCGCGTAGTGAAGCCGTCATGAATCGATGGGAATCCAGACCGATCTGGAGTCTGTAAAAATCTGAACTCATATAAAGAGTCATCCCGTGTGAAGTATCTGTTCCTACCTTGATGACTTTGAAACTGAGGTGGCGTTTGTAGAGCATGATGATCTTGTACTCATCTGTGCCGTCGTCCACCATGTGTCGCAACGTGAGCAGTGTGTCGCGGCTGGACAATACCGCCTTGCGCCAGGCCGGGTCACTTTCGTGGCAAATGACCAAGCTGCTGCGGTAGTTTGTGATGGCCTCGTACAAGATGGACGCCTCCTCGGTCTCTTCCAGACACGTGAAGTGGTCCTGGGAGGAGGAAGTGCAACATACCAACTGACTTCAATGGGACTTGGATGATCTCGGTCAAGATTTTCTTGAAGGATGTTCGCCACAAGGCCTTGTGACGAGGTTGCCCGTACCTGATGTAGCTTTAGGCTCATTCTGACAGCAGGAGCTACCACCTTCTGCAAGAGGTCAAGATCTGCGAAAACCCACTCGTCCTTGGTCGCGATGCGGAAGTCGCCTTTGAACAGTGTGTTGAAACCATACAGGAAAGATTCCAGGCTTGACGGGTTGAGGAAAAAAGACCAAGGAAAGAGAGAGCTAATGAAGTTTCTGACACCCCCTTCTGGTGGACCTTTATAACTTCAAGTTAGACATTCGCTCTCCATATTGACTCATCAGTGATTTTCTAAATTTGAGGATGTTGGAAGACTCGGAATCATCCAGAGGTGTAAATGAAACTATGAGCCATATTTATTGTCTTTATGCTCCCTGTGATTGACTGGCGACCATTTCAGGTTTTAGCTATCAACCAAAGTCAGCAAGAATAGCTCACCCTTGACCCAAATGAGGACTAGCTCTTCAGATGATGAATGGACAGCAAGAAAAAATATATTCAACATTTTTTTCAGTCTCTCGAAAGTCTCTGCCTGTTGACTCGGACCTGAATGATCCAACAAACTCAGTGCTGGGCACCCTCCTTACTCTCTTGGAGATTCGAGGCAGAAAGAAACATGTGAAGCGACCTACCTGTTGGACATGTTATGTGATGCCGTCCCAAGCGATCGTCTTCCTAGGACGGATAGGGCGTAGGACAAAGTCACCAGAGGGGAGTCTTCATCGCTATCGACAGGCTGGACAAACAAACGTGTGGATACAAGAAGAGGACAGACTTTATACCTGGACTGGTTATTGGCCAAACTAACTAAACCAACTAAAGTAGCATTCTCTTTCTGATCTTCAACACACTTTCTGAACACTTCTCAAAAAATGCCTTGCTGGGTATCCCAACTAGAATCTGCCACAGTGCAGAGCCCGACTAAATCACCAATCAAGTCTTCCGTACCGTCTCCATCTTCCCAGCGCAGTACTGGATCCACTCCAGGTAGACGTTGCAGAAGCTGGCTCGGGTAACCCCCTGTAGGCAGTGCACATAGTCCTCATCTATCTTGACGCTAAACACCTGAGGGTCTCTCTCAATATGGTGCCATTTGGTGTAGATCTGCAGCGCCTCGTGGATGGCGGCGTCCTTGAGCCAGGTGATCAACTTGGGGGAGTGCACTAAGTAGTAAATAACACACTAGAGGGAGGACGACATGAATGAGCGGGGGATTTCCTGCAGATAAATCTTCATCTTTTGGACATGTACCTTCAGGTAGTAGGTAATGAGCAGCTTGCGGAGGTCGTAGACCTGCAGCATGGTGGCAGCGTTGTTTTCGCTGATGCTGTAGCCCTCCAGCAGGTATTTGGTGGCAGTCACCTCCCACGCCAGCCAGCGCAGGTTGAAGGCAGCGTTGCATGACAGCATGTGTGGCAGGTGGCCAGGTTCGCAACAGCAACAGGCGTCGTCCTCCTCCACGCCCTCCGTGATGGCCTCCACCTCACGCTGCTGGCAGTATGTTCCTGGCGGAAAAGCAGAGAAACCTTTTGAAAAGCTGTTAGTATTTGGTGTTGTGTACTTGGTATGGGTAATCGGTGAGAAGGTTTCTTCAGCTGTCATCTGTCCTTTACTCACGTCGGGGGGAGCAGAGACCTACTCCCTGCGGCTACACTGATGACTTCTATTGTCCTGCCTGAGTATGAGGTCTACAACTGGCCTGATTGCCCCATTTGCTCTGGTATCACCTCATCAGCATAATGAGATTTGGGTACAACACTTGGTTCTTTCGTTTTAAAGCAGGGGGGCTATATCCTGCGGTACAGTAGCCAATTCATTCAAGTCAAATACCAATTCTACCCCTCACAGGGTCACACCAGGGCTCTGCCTCGGGGGCACTGCGGGTATACCAAGCGAAAGCCATACCTCTGAACTCCAGTCCTCTGAGTTGGAAGGTCACCAGGCCATTGCCGATCTCGATGAGGTGCACAAGGGCGTTGAGGTAGTCCGAAGCCAGGATGAAGCAGTCGCCGGCGCTGTAGTTACCCCAGCGGCCTAGCGTGAGATCGCCGCAGAGCGAGTGTTGCAGCGAGCGCGTCAGGTATTCGTAGAAGATGGAGTTCAGGTTGTTGTCGTCGCAGCCTGGCGGGAAGAATAATTCAGGAGTGCTTGGATGGAGAGCTTGAACAACATCGGAAAAACTGGTTAGGAACTCACCCGTCTCTTTATCCACTTGAGACACCAGGCGGCTGTTGGAGTTGTCGATGCGCTTTGTGCTGCGGGTGACCAGTTTTTGGTTTTATTACCATTTCATCTCAGGTGAGTGACAAACATAAGTGTAAAGGTCAATTTATGTTGAAACTTTCAAAACTCTCAAGGTCACTTTACTTACAGTCACAGGATAAGTTTTTCTGCGGTTGAGCAGCGGCAGCCACACGCGCCAGCGTTCACTCAACCCGAAAGTACCTCCAATAGATAGAAAGCTAGCTAGCTAGCTAGCCAATCGAGAGCCAACAGATACCTAGCTAGATAGCCAGCCAGCTAGATAGTAAATAGTATGCTAGGTTGTAAATTTTCCCTACTTGTAGTTCCTCTCCCAGAATTTAATGGGTCGCGGGTACGAGGAGATGAAGATGGCGCTGCCCAGGAAAGGCGCTAAGGGGGTGTAGAAGACGGTAGTGATCAACGTCTGCAGTAGCAGCATGGCCGAGTCTGATTGCGCAGTGGTCAAGAACGAACCTGTGGATCTCGCGCTACGCTAACACACACACACACACACAAACTTGAAGGCACTATAAGGATACGAGGCACGGCGAAGGGTTGGGCAAAGGCGTGGAAGGCGCTTCCCCAGGCGATCTGCCAGGGGGCGATATAGACGAGGATGAAATGAAGCTTCAGTAGTAGTTCGCGCATCTGGAACGATAACAAAGAAGCTTCGTTAGGTACACCTGACAAGTGCGGTCACAACATATTTTTTTTGTGTGGAATTCTACTAATAATTCTGACTTTTAACTCAGAATTCCGACTTTTAACTCGGAATCCCCAACTTCTAACTCAGAATTCCGACTTTAAACTCAGAATTCTGATTTTTAACTCAGAATTCCGACTTTTCACTCAGAATTCTTACTTTTAACTCTGACCTCCGACTTTTAACTCAGAATTCCGGGAATGACCTTCACCTTATGGAAGACGATGGACATGAGGAAGAAGTCGATCAGGAAGCTTTCGGAAGCTCGCGGGCAGTCGACGTGGAAAAAAACCAGCGTGAAGAGCAAAGTGACAAACTGGAAACTGGGGTCACAGAAAGACGAGCGCAAGAGCTTCATCCCGGCCACGCTGGTCAACAGGACGTCGCCGCTACGTGGGAATACGAGAAAAAAAATTGGAAGTGCTCCCCACGGTGGTAATGCAAGGTAATGTGCGTCTTAATAATAATAATACATTTCATTTATAAGCACCTTTCAAAGCTCTCAAGGTCACTTTACAGTCACAGCAGCGGCACCCACATGCGCCAGCGTTCACTCAACCCGGAAGTAACTCAAATAGATAGAAAGCTAGCTAGCTAGCTAATAGATAGCCACCAAGACAGTTGGCTAACTAGCCAGATAACCATATAGCTAATAGATAGAACGCCACATAGCTAGCTGTATTAGCCAGATAGCTAATACAGTGAAAGTTAGCTAACTAGCTAGACAGCCATACAACTAATAGATTACCATCTACATAGCTAGCCCGTTAGCCAGATAGTAATAGATAGCAAATGGATAGCCTGCCAGCTAAGATAGCCAGCTAGACAGTTAGCTAACTCGCCAGATAATCATATAGCTAATAGATAGAAAGCCACATAGCTAGCTAGCTATCCAGATAGCCAATACAGTGATACCTCATCCCACGAACCCAATTGGCTCCCAGTGAGTTCCAGAGTTCGGGGGCAGAGCAGCTGAAAGCCCTGTCCCCATCGTGCTGACGGGCAGGGGGGTGGGGGCATACAGAGGTGGAGAGAGGAAGTCTTACTGGATGCCAAGCCTCTTGCGGTGGCTCAGTGCGAAGCCGTCGTTGGCGAGTGCGCTCAGGACGATGGCGGGGTATACCATGTACTTCTCCAAGCACAGCAGGCACACGTACAACCTCTCGAACCACATCAGGACTGCGTCATCTTTCATAAAAAGATCATATCAAAATAAATGATTGACAGTTGGTTGATGAAAGAACCCCCCCCCCTCCCCCCTCTGACCTCTGGGTTCAAACTGGTGGTACTCTTTGGTCTTGAGCAACGGGTGCGAGATCCACAACCAGGGATGATGCTTCCTCATCTGCGGGATGACGTAGTGCGTCACCAAACCCACCGTCGCCGCCAGGGCGTATAGAACGATGGTCACAAAGGGCTGACAAGAAACAAATAATGTATGTATTATATTATAGATAATATACAAATTATTAATTTTTCAATCAATGGAAGGGAAGTAGATATTAACTCATTCGGCTGCCATTGCCCAATTTATTCGGGAATTGAAAAGTTTCACATGGAGCGCCATTCTCGAATTAATTCAAGTTTGTTTATTTCTTGCGCTGGTGTCGATAAAGCGCTGGTCAGACCTCTGGCAATGTTTTTTTTTCTTCCACAAGGGGGCAGCTTTTCCGTTTTGTCCATGTTAGCGCTTTGTTACAGCTTTAGCTGTTGTTAAGATATATCATTTGGTCAAAAAAAATTGAATAAATGAATAATTACAATATGTTGCTCACTTGAGCTATCTAGCTGGCTATCTGGCTATCTAGCTAGCGATCTAGCTGGCTACCTAGCTAGCTATCTATTTGATATCTATTAGCTAGCGAGCTGGCTAGCTAGCTAGCTAGCTACATATTTGCTATCTATTATTATTATTATCTGTCTATCTGGCTATATATTAGCTATTTAGCTAGCTATTATCTACCTGGCTAGCTATTAGCTATATATCAGCTAGCTTTCTATGTATTTGAGTTACTTCCAGGTTGAGTGAACGCTGACGTGTGTGGCTGCCGCTGCTCAACCTAGCTATCTGGCTATCTAGATAGTTTTCTACCTAGCTAGCTATTTTCTATCTTGCTATCTATTATCTGTCTAGCTGGCTATATATTAGCTATCCAGCTAGCTATTAGATATCTATCTGGCTAGCCATTAGTTATATATTTGCTAGGTTTGTATGTATTTGAGTTACTTCCGGGTTGAGTGAACGCTGACGCGTGTGGCTGCCGCTGCTCAACCTAGCTATCTAGCTACCTAGCTAGCTACCGAGCTAGCTATCTATTTTTATTGCTATCAATTATCTGTCTAGCTGGCAATATATTAGCCATCCAGCTATGAGATATCTATCTGACTAGCTATCTATCTATTAGCGATATATTAGCTAGCTTTCTATGTATTTGAGTTACTTCCGGGTTGAGTGAATGCTGGCGCGTGTGGCTGTCGCTGCTCACCCACAGAAAAACTGATCCTGTGACTGTAATGGTGACCTTAAGAGTTTTGATATGTCTGCTTCACGCTCGGGAGATCTGAGTTTGAATCCGGGCTAGTCTCACCTACCTGCATGTTAGCATATCAGAGCAAATCTCACCTTGAGCGACAGGAAGACGGTGCTAGCCGTGATGGCGAAGGTCAGGATGTAGGCCAAAGAGCACACGATCACGTCCGACAAAAGAATCTCCTTCTGTGGGACCCCCGCTGTTTAAGATTAACAATGTATTGTGTTGTAATGTGTAGTTGTCGCTCACCATGGAATTCTGCAGCTTCTTGGGGAGAGGGTCTTCGACGTCGGGGTCTTGGTCCTCGTCTTCCTCACCGTCTGCTAACGTGGGCATGACTTTCGACTTGATTAGCGATCTGAAAGACAAGAAACAGTGAGAATACACGTAACAATTTCTTGCACGTGGACGTGAAATGAAAATTGCACAATATAAAAATAATAATAATAATAATAATAATAAACCAGTTGAAAGTCAAGTTTAAGGAGATATCAAAAAAGTCAAAAATGTTCAAGGATTAAAAAAAAACTAGTCATTTGATTAAAAAAAATAATTCATTAGATTCCATAGCTAAAACCCTTCAGAGTTGATTTTAGTTAATAAATAATAATAATAATAATAATAATAATACATTAGATTTCTAAGCGCCTTTCAAAACTCTGAAGGTCACAGGATACGTTTTTCTGTGGGTGAACAGCGGCAGCCACACGTGCCAGCGTTCACTCAACCCGCAAGTGACTCAAATAGATAGAAAGCTAGCTAGCTAGCTGAGAGTTAGCTAATAAGCACTCAACCTGGAAGCAACTCAAGTATAGAAAGCTCGCTAAGAGTTAGCTAATAATCACTCAAACCGGAAGTAACTCAAATAGATAGAAAGCTAGCTAGCTAGCTAAGAGTTAGCTAATTATCACTCAACCCTGAAGTAACTCAAATAGATAGAAAGCTAGCTAAGAATTAGCTAATAATCACTCAACCTGGAAGTAACTGAAATATCATCAATATAATTATCAATGTCATTGTCAATATCCTTATTCTTCTTATCCCTATCATCCTTATCAATATCCTTATCATGATCATTATCAATATCAATGATATTAATAATAAAATCATAAAATAACAAAATACAATAAACAATACATTTAAATTATAAGTGCCTTTGAAAACATTGATTTGGCTGTTTTTTGACTTGGAGTTTGGTGAACACACAAACAAATTATTATTATTAATATTATCTTTATTGAACGATGTTCTTATTCACCACTAGAGGGTGCCCATGCACCACTTGAAAGATTTCCAGAAATGAATATACGTATCTCAAAAAGTAATCTTAAATGAAATAGACAATTAATTTTACTTCATTTGAGGTTCATGTTAACAGAAGCTAATTGATAATGGCGCTTGCTAGCACTTAAATTCAACTTTAAATAAAGGCTGAGTAGTTTTGCTTTACTTTTCTTTTATAGCAGTTTACTTAGTTTTGGCAGTATTAAATAGTCAAGTCTGGTAATTATACTGTTTTTGTTTTCTTTTCTTTTTGATATCAAAATGTTTCTTACATTATAACGGAAGGGTCGCTGCTCTGTCGACTGAGGTGGTAGGAGAAGACCACCAGAAGGCCGCAAAAACCAGAGAACAAAGCTGGCGTGTTTTGCTCATCCCACGGTTCCTGTTTACACACACGCATGAAAACATTTTCAAGCGCAAGATTTTTAGCACAGTGGACGCTCGACGCATCAACCTTGAGAGCCCCGAAGCAGAAACCGTAGAGTAGGGACAGGGCGGCCATGCTGCGGAGGATACCGTACACTGCCGAGATCAAACTTGTAGCCGCTGGAAGGATAGAAAAACAAACACTTGCCACCAAAACAAAAATCATTTTGCCACTTTTGAGGAAAAGCCTCCATTTATTTATATAGCGAGCGATGTAGCTAGCTAGCTAGATGACTGCATTTTCTAAAAATGGTCCAGGACGGCAACAAAAAATTCCTACATTAGCTAGATCGCTAGTTAGCTAGAACGCTAGTTAGCTAGATCGTAAAGGAAATAAGTACATTTAGTTAGCCATTTTAAACATTGTAGGATGAACATTAAGGATTCGATTACATTGTTTGGAATAAATCATCTGTGAGTAACTTGCCGGCTTCTTTGGTGATCTCTCTCACAAGGAACATGCCAATTGTTGGGTTATAACGTTGTGCAAGAAGGTAAATATTGAATTCTGTTCATAATATTTACAATTTTAAAATGAACTGTTAATGCTAATATTAGCCTGTACTATTCTAACCTAACAATCGCTAGTTAGCTAGATCGCTAGTTAGCAAGCTAGATCGCTAGTGAGTGAGCTAGCTATCGATATAGCTAGCTAGATAGCTATCTCTATCCATTTATCTCGTAAATTAAATTCAAATATACTAAATAAATGACTGTAAAGTGTCCTTGACAGTTATGAAAGGGGCTTGGATATAAAATATATTATTATACTTAAATAAATAACGTTCATTTTTGTCTAAAATTGGTCCTCACCAAAAAAAACAAAAAAAACAAAAATACATTAAATAAATATACAATAAATAAATGACTGTAAAGTGTCCCTAAGAGTTTTAAAAGGTGCTTAGATAATAAAATATATTATTATTATATTTAAATAAATATTTTTTTTGTCTAAATTTGGTCTTCACAAAAAAAAAAATCATCAGAAAGTCCAAATGTCCTTTATTGAGCACACCAGGACTTGTTTGGTAGCTCAAATGAGTAATCATTTTTTTGTGCAGGTGAGCAGCGGCAGCCATTAGCGCCAGGGTTCACTCTACCTGGAAGTAACACAGCAGCAAATTGAGAGTTTTGAAAGGCGCTTATAAAGGAAATGTATTATTATTATTATCATTTGAGCTACAATATTGTATCATGTTATCGTTAGCTAAATTTGACATTTGAAAAATCTTGCATTTTTTTTTGCGTCGGTATAACCAATGAATAGCAAATAGCTTGACTGACCCGTTCCGCCAAAAAAGTGAATGTCAATCTGCTCCAGCAGGTAGATGGCGAAAGTGTTGACTTGCGGAAAAAGTCCCACCAAGAACGTGATTGGGAAGCAGTGAGTGAAACCTGTGATCAAAATGGAGGTGAAGGTCCATCACAAGACAAAGTGGATTTGAACCCAAAACGCCTCGGTCTGTCCGTACCCATGAGCAAGTTCCTCACGAAGCGTAGCGTGTCGCGGCACGCGATGGTGACGCCGTACAAAGTGGATACGGGAAGGTCCTTCCTACGCAGCAGCTGCTCCACCGTCCAGATGAGCGAGCAGAAGATGCAGAAGTAAGTCGCGCGGCTGTAGGCCACCAGTTGGTTGTGACCCTGCGCGGAAATGGATCCAGATGAGGCAGATAAAAAAATAGTGATACCTTGGCTTACGAACATAATTGCTTCCCAGACAGAGTGTTTAAGGCCGAATTGTGTATCCCAAAAATTAATTTCCCATAGGAAACCATTAAAATGAGAATAATCCGTTCCCAGGTCCCCATAAAACATCATTTTCTACTTTCTAATTTTCTAAGCCTTAAAACTACATAAAATATACCTTATTTTATATATAATAAATGTGCTGTGGTATTATAATTAAATAAATAAATGTACTGTACAATAAAGTCGTTTTATTTACCTTAGTGATGGTCGTTGATGGCTTGATGGAATGGAGTGGAGTGGCCGGTTTCATCAGCATTAAACACTTAATTAGGAACGTAGCCTTCTTCTTTCACCATCTTGAGGAATAATCCCTTGGAGGTGCTTTCACTGCCATCATTTTACCTAGTTCCTCATCAATTGTGTTCTGTTTAGCTGGGTTGATAGCTTTTTGCATCAAGTGTACAGATGGCTTGTGCGGGTTATTTGTGGAGCCTGATTGATGGGAATTTTAACCTTGCAGTCTACACTCTGCCTTTGAACTATCAAAGTTGAAACGAGTCCAAATGTCACTGTTTTCTATTCATTTTGTCACTCTCTCTCTGTCGTCTGCCTGTCTCTTTAATGTTTAAACCACCTTCCCTCACTGCTGCTTTCTTGACCAATCACGTGGCTTTAACCGACGACTGTGGGCGGGGAATAGAGGACCAAAACAAGCCGGCTGGCATTTTCTTGTTCGGAGAACGGGCTCGTTTGCGAACGACACATCACTCATTGTGGCACTCTGTGTGTATCTTGAAAAATTCGTATGTCAAGGTAAAATTGTCCTAAACTTAACGTTCGTAAACCGAAAGGTTCGTGAACCGAGGTATAACTGTAAATGTAAACATATTTTGCTATTATTTGAAATAAATGACTAACATGCGTTGGTGAAGCTGCATCTGGCTGGACACTCTGCAAAGCAAAAGTGAGAGAAATTACAATGTATAGAAAATTGAGGTCATGCCAACAATATAAATGGACAGTCTCCAGTCCACGGTTGCATTCATTTGACAATGAACGCAAAATTGTGACTGATTATTTTATCTTTTGCCTTCTTCTACCTTCAGTAAGGAGTACTGACAACTAGCGATGACCAGACAGAACTGGAAGACCCAAAAGTCTTTGAAGCAGCCATCATTGAGCAGCAAAAAGCCCAGGAAGGAAACCAATAAGGCCATGAAAACCGCCACCAGGTTCTCCAGAACGTCTTGGTTCCTACACATGTTCAGATTACAGTCAACACTCCACCGAGAGTGTTTACTCCTGCGCTTTCTCGAGAAAGAGTATTTACCTGTCCAGTAGGGCGATCAAGGTAAGTCGGTCGTATAAAATCTCCACCCACTTGCCGCGAAATAGTTTGAGCTTATAGTAAATCTTCTTGGTGGGCTTGTCCTGAGTGGAGGTCTCTGAAGAGTCATCTAAAGAATCCTCCTCCTGAAGTCAAAGTCAGCTTCATTGTCAAATATGCTAATTTGCATGACATACAGAACAGATCATCGTGTTTGATTGTTATGTTTTATAGGCAGACCTGGAAGATCTCAGGGTGGGTCCTTCTGGGACGAAGCCGGTGCGAAGGAATGATGCGTCGCTGGAAAGGACAGTCTGCATGACCGCCCGCCATGCTGTCTTGGCACTCCGAGTTGGAAGAAGTGGACAGGAGGTCACTGAAGACACAAACACAGAGTGGAAAATGGTGGATTATGAGGTAATCGGGTGTTTTAAAATCTGGAATAAAGGCCATTGGTACCATCAAGTAGGTGACATGGTATAAGAAGTTATCAGATTTAAAAGTTTCATGCTTAGCTGGCCAACCAAACAAAAGGCGTAGATGGCTTGAGGTCATTCTAAGTTTAACAGACACAGCAAGTTAAACTGACATCTTCATCTCGGAGATCTGGCCTTGGACAGAATTTAGGACTTGGGGAACTCCATTATCACCGGAGTAATTAACAACTTGAAACTCCTTCACAAGAAATGCTCATTAGCCAGGTTACAAATTTATCAGTTCATGGAAAAGACAATGTTTTATTGCTTACAGCTGTTCGTGCTTAGAAACGTTCCAGTGGTGTAGTATTCTAATCAAGAAAACTATGTTTTACTAACGTATCATTTAAATTTGCATATACTCTCAATGAATAGCTTGGCAGAGGGCTGCAGAATTCAGGCGTCTGTCATGAACGGCTTCGTCTCCTGCCGGCAGTAAAACACAATCTTTCTGTGTTTCGAGCCTTGGTCCACAGTATCCGATCGAACATCTCTGAGACATAGTCAATCATACCACATGTTTCCAGTGATCAACTCCGCTCCCAGCGGCAGGTTGAGGGCTCTCTCGGCATACAGCTTCCGTGGCCTTTCTCCTTGGTAGACACATAAAACGTTTAACTCAAAAATGCTCATGTGCGCCTCCAGAAATGGATAGCGCCTTACGGTGCACGGTGTGGAAGGTGTACGCTTCCTCCTTGCTCGTAGCCTCCGGCCTACAGATGACCTGCAGCATGGAGCTTTCCGACTGGGACGTTTGGGAAGGCAGTGAGTCATAGTCGGGATCTTTTTCCGTTTGCGGACTGGAGATGGAGTAGAATCACGAAATAGTGACGCTAAGAGTTGCAGATTCAAAAATATGTGGCACTTTTTGGACAACTACGAGGACATTGGTAGCTCATAGTCTACTGAATGAGCACCTTTGGTATCGTGTTTAAAACATCTTTTTTGGTATACCTCTCTGGTGAGACGATGGGAATGGGAATAGGCAGAATGGATTTGTCGGGAGCCAGGCTGGTAGGCGGTTTGGGTCGTTCCGCTTTGCTGTGGGTTTTGCTCTCCCTGGCTTCATTTAATCTGGGAGATGCATTTGTGTTTTCTGGAATGCAGTTCATACCATTGTGTTTGTTATTCAGAATTAAGAGTGGTGGTAGTAAAATGACAGATATGATTATGTAGGATTATGTACCAAAGTTGATCACAGAGTGGAACAATAATAATGCAGGGGCTCTTAATACATGAAAAAAAAATCATAATTGCATCTACAAAAGATAGTTATCAAATCAAATGAGCAGTACGAAAGGATCCAAGTACGGTAAGGTACAGTAACAAACCCGTGTGTTGCTTTTCGATCTCCACGGAGATTCCTACATCCGACTGGCGCTCGGGTCCTTCTTCCTTGGTGCTCCCTCGGGCACTGAGAGACTCCAACAGAGAGACAAACTCCAAGAACTTGGATTCGTTGGGAATCTGGCCCTCCTTTGCCTCCAGGTCTGACTTGGAAGTGGTCATGGTGGTCTGGCATTGAGACGAAAGAACTTCAAAATATGGCGGTGACTTTAGCTAGAAGTGACTTAGACTCTCTTCTTTAATTCCCAACTTATATGGGTCTGGAGTTATCTGAGCTTGAAGTAGGGGTGGTCGTACAAAAGGCAAATGCTGCCCCTTGTGAAAGAGGTGGGGTATTGTAATTGTTAGAAATGGACAAACTTTCAATACTTTAGTCACAAACATGAAGTCTAAAGGTGATTCCTTTCATTAGCGGACCAAATCCTGGCCCTGAACCTTGAATTTGAGACCTTTTTTGCAATTGGAAGGCTGGAATGCTATAAAAAGATGCAAGGTAACAACATACCGTGTTTTGTGAGCGGTCCGAAAGCAGCACTGCGTCTTTCCCGCTGTCCATGCTCAGTCCACGTAAGTACAACCTTCCCCCGGGACCATAGCGACCCAAAGCAGGTGGCAGTCGCAAAAAACCTTGAGGGTCCGCGCTGGAAACTTCAGGGTCCGTGTCATCGGGACGGAAGTGAGAGCAGACGTCCACGGAGGATAATGTGTTATTGGTTTGCGGGACACCGACCGGAGCTTCCTCCCCACCTGATAGGAGACACCCTGAGGTGGCGGACTTTAAGCTGACGGTATCCCTGCAAAAGTAGAACTTTTCGCTTTGGCTCTCAATCCGTCTCGGGGTGTTCTCGTTCTTTGATAGGTCCTTTTCCTTGTTTTCACATGCTTCTTCTTCCACTTCCTGCTTGTCGTCCTCGGGCAAGTCGAACGTAATGACCGGGATCTTGATGTGACATTCACCAGAATCCTTTTGAGCCTGAGAAACATGTCACCATGCTTCAGTGTTGCTATGAAAATGACCATTACACAAGACACCTCAACCTACTACCATTTTTCTCACCTGGGCGTTCTCCAGAAGCCTCTGCTTGACACTTTCCTCCAGCTGGGCGGCGGCGAGAGGGTCACAGCTCATGGTGATGACGATCTGGACCGCGTCGTCGTTGCTTTCGGCGTCCATGTGTCGAGGCGCAGAAGAAGTAAGCGGTGCGGAATTGTCCGTGAGGACCACTTCGATTTCATCGGAGCAATATGTTTCCTCCCCTTGATCGTTCTGACACATGATACAAAATTATTTGGATCTATGCTCAACTCACAAGGGGACAAAGAAATATTGGTTCAGCCTGTCAGTCAATGAGCTAGTTACTTGGATACCCGCTCAGTTAATGAGTTGATAACTTTGATTGGTTACTTTGTTAGTTACTCAATTACTCAGTTAGCTAGCCAAGCTCAGTCAATTTTTCATCCAGTTAGTAAGATAGTTCGTCTGACAGTCCGTCTGTGAATACATTGGTCAGTTCGCTGATTAGTTAGCGAGCTAGCTATACAGCCAGATAGTTTGTCAATCAGTCAGTTGGTTACTTTGCCTGGTTTTTAGTCAGTTATTTGGTAATTTACTTTGTTGGCTAGTTTTTCAGTTAGTCAGTTCATTGTCTATAAATCACTCCGTCATTTAGTTAGCTAGCTAACTATGCAGTCAGTCAGTCAGTCCGTTGGTCAGTACATTGGTAAGTTTGCTGAACAGTTAGCCATCTATCTAGTTATCTAAATACCCAATTAGTCCGTCAATGTGTCGAGCAATCAGTCAGTTGGCTACTTTGTCTGGTTTTTAGTTAGTTACTTGGAGATTTACTCTGTTGGCCATTTTTTAAGTCAGTCAGTCAGTGAGTACGTTGTCTATGAATCACACAGTCATTTAGTCAGCTAGCTAGCTCGGTGGTGAGTCAGTTCGTCAGTGATTTAGGTAGCAAATTAGTCAGTCTGCTATTCAATCGGGTACCTAGCTAGTCAGTCATCGGTCAGCAGGGAGTCATTTTCATAAAACTTAGAATCCATTAAATGTCTCCTAATCCTCTAGACTGACACTGAGTAGAGTGTCTTCTAATCATTCTGCTTGACACTACCACCATCTATCCACCTTGCTAGGGGTGTAAGCTCAACCAATGCTGTCCATTTTGTGCTTAGCATCACCTGTGTAGCTGGGTCTGGCATGTCAAGGAGCTTGTGAGGGCACTCCTGGGCGGTCTCCAGTGAGTTATTGTTGGCATCTGATGGCTCCTTGTTGTCCTCACTCTCCTTCTCAACACCATCATCTTCATTTGCTTTGCAGGGTAGAAGACCTTGAGGTGTTTCTCCACAAACTTCCTTGTTCTCCTCACTTGATTTCTCCTCTTGTCTTCCCTGATCGGCCGACTCCTTGTCGTCGTGGATTATTCCCACAGATGGAGTCTCCTGTCTTTCATTTAGGGATGGGGGCCTCTGCTGAGCCTGCAGCAGAGGACTATCCTGGTCTTGGGTTCTTTCCAGGTTAGGCTCTGGGCTCGGATGTGGGCCAGCCTCCCCTGGATTCTCTCTTGGGCATTCTGGTCTACAGGCCACTGCAGTTGTGGAAATCATAGAGAAGCACATTTTAGGTTTTGATGAAGAGTCTATGAGGGTATTCATGGTCAATCATCAATCAAACTTCACCTTCTATTGTCTTCCCCTCGTCTGATTGGAAGCATTCCTGCAAAGAAAAGAAACAGAGCATTGAAATTCACCTTCATGGTAGCAAGCATCCATCGCAATGTATACATAGTGACCACAACTCACCAGCCCGATCAGTCCCACGTCGGTTTCCGTCTGCTTGACGGTCACCTGGATGACCTGACTGGGGTGTTTGCGAGCCAGCATCGTCATGGCAACGCTGTCTGGGATGGTGCTGCTCTTCCTATTGGACAAAGGTAGACTTGGTTGACGCTGATTTAGAAAATTTATTTTCGGTGTAATTCCACTATTGACCACTAGATGGCTTCGGCCTCAAGTTTCACCTGAATTCTTGAAGTAAATTCAAACTACGAGTCTTGGAGGACAATGCTGTAAACGATGTCTTTTTGTATGTCACTTCTTTTGATAGTCACCTGATGTTAGCGGGCGGGCAGGCGTCGGAGGCGGCGTTACTCTTCTTGTCCGCGGCACCGCTAAGGTCAGATAGGCTGCTGCGGACCACCGCTTCACCTTCGTCGAACAGCACGTGCAGACGGTAGTTGGCCGTCTTAACCAGCACGAAGAAGACAGTGACGGAGGCGCAGTAGATACTCAAGGCCATGGTGGTCGGAGGCAGGGCCTGCATGCATGGACAGCAATGGTTGCGTTGTCAAAGCAAAAAAGGTAGGACAGCGTGTTAGCACCGTTAGCTTTAAAAAGGAATACTTTACTGATTACTTGATCTTAAAAGATCTCAAAACCAAGTAATTGATGTCAAGTCAATGAAGTCCCAGAGCGCCGATGCGTATGTAGAACTGTCGCAAATTGATACGGAAGGTCTTCTTTAATCGATTGCAAATATTTATGCTTTCCTCTTCAGAACTATTTGAATCATATTCATAACTGGATGAGTAACAAGAAAGCATCTTCTCCCAATCTGAAGCCATTGTTTTGATTCTAGAGCAAAACAAGACATCTTGGGGTGACGTCACGAACCAGGCGGCGGGACCTTCTGAAACTCGCCATCTCCGAGGTCATTTTGAAGTAGTTATCGGACACTTTAACTCCTTTTTTATTGGTGTTTTACACTTGGCAAAAAATATCAGCCTGCGTGTTTTGGCTATTTTTAGATGCGAGAAAACGTTTTTCTGATGTCAGTTAGGAAAGAAAAAAATGGTGTCGGTTGTCCTTTAAATGACACACAGACAATGAGCATGCGTTCACAGTGATGGCAGCAGTTTATTTATACTGTCACATGCGCCGAGAGGGGCAACAATACCGCTTTCTTATTCTTGCTAAACACACAATGGATGATGTCAGAAGGTGTGAAAAAAAATAACAACAACAAAAAAAGCCCCCCTAACTCACCAGATGTAACGCCAACGGCAGGATGAGCAGGAAGATCCAAAGATAGAGGTGGCAAGAGTTGTTGAATTTCTTCTGCTCGGGGTCATGGTACCAACCCCCGGTCAGGGATGCCCACACGCCCTGACGCAGGGTCTGAGCAATGTGGGAGCCCATCTCGACCTCCCTCTCCTCCTCTTCCTCCTCGTCCTCCACCGCCTCCTCCTCCTCGTTCAGGTCGGTGGGCCGAATGGTGTCGATGTTGAATTCTGCTCGGCTACAATACAATAAAGAGGCTACGCGCCTCCATGTCGCTCGTGCCACTTAGCTCCTCCCTCACGGCTCGTCGTGGCGTCTCCCATCCCGGCGTCGACGGGTGAATCATCCCCAACGCCGCTGTCCTCATCCTGCTCGGCTCGCCTTCGTCGCTCTGTCTCTTTCTCGCTAGCTCGACAGATGCGCAGATTTGACCGCCTCCTCCCCCTTGGCTCCCCCTTCCTCCCACCCTCGGTCCTTGCCTCCCTTCCCCTTCCCATCCGTCCCTCCTCCCGCTCTCCTATTATGTGATTCCCACCTTCACCGTTTTGCGGAATAGAATAGCTTGTAACATTTTATGCACTTGTACGCGGTATCATAATGTAGCAGGATGCTATATAGATTAGACATTTTTTGTATTAACTGGGTGTGACAAATTGGTTTGGGGCGGGGCACCCAAATTATCTCATTTATTTATGTCTTGCTACTGAATGTCAGACAGTAACGATCCTATGATGTAATATAAATAAGAGCTCGCTTGCTAACCGGCTATTAGCTGGCTTGCTAACTACCTATTAGCTGGCTGGCTAACTGGCTATTGGGTGGCAAGCTAGCTGTTGGCTGGCTGGCTAGCTATTGGCTGGCTCACTTGCTAGCTATTATCTGGCTAACTGGCTATTAGCTGAGTAGCTGGATGTTGGCTTGCTGGTTAGCTATTAGCTAGCTAGATAGCTTTTATCTGAGTTATTTCGGGTCGAGTGAACGCTGGCGCGTGTGGCTGCCACTGCTCACCCACAGAAAAAAACTTGTCCTGTGACTGTAAAGTGACCTTGAGAGTTTTGAAAGGATCTTAGAAATGAAATGGATTATTATTATCAGAATCAGAATCAGAATCATCTTTATTGCCAAGTATGTAGAACACACAAGGAATTTGTTTCCGGTAGAACACGCTGCACTAGTATCGTCGTCAAAAAAAAAACTGATAAAGTGGCACTATACAGTTTTTTTTTATGTTTTTCAATGTTATGGTGATACATGAAATATAGAAAGTTAGTTAGCTAGCTAATAGATAACTAATAGATAGCTAGCTAGATATCTTATAGATAGTTTATGGATAGCAAATAGATAGATAGCTAGGTAGCCAGGTAGATCGCTAGCTGTATAGCCAGATAGCCAGCTCGCCCAAAAGCATTAAGCGCCTTGTGTGGAATGCGGTGGAAACTTTGTCGCAACGTTGCGATCTGAAAGAGGAACAAGTGTCCACACGCGGCTGAGTTATGGCCAAAATAATTATTGTTATTGTTGGATTGGATTAGCCTTTTTTAGTCTCGCAGTGGAGAAATGTACACATTTTAATTTGTGATTAAATGTGCATAATCTGGACGCTCCATTCTTGCCATCATCTCCATGAATTCGGCGCGCTCTCCTCTCACATTCCAATGTTGGCTCTACCCCCTCCCTCCTATTGTATAGTCACGTGTCACCAAATCCACCAATCAGAGAGTGGCAACCAGCAAGGCAACCACCCCCCGCCCCGCCCCGCCCCCATCCTCGCCTCTCTCTCCCATCCGCCGCTCAGTCACCCCATTTCGTCTTCCAAACTCCGACAAGCGACTAACTTCCAACACGATTTGGTTGTTTTGATATTCCTTTCTACGCGTTTTACTTATTTTAAAAAAACAAACGTCTCCACTTTATTATTTTCAGGATGTTGGATTGGATTTTTTTAGAGTTCACCCACCCAGAACCGATGAGGACTTGCCGGGAGTTGTGAAGACGAGAAGCGCTACTTTTTCTACCAGCCACCGAATCGCTCCAAGCACGGAAGCTAACCAAGCTAAGCCGTTAGCCTCGCGCGCGCATGTGTGGAATGCGGTGGGAACTTCGTCGCAATCTGAAAGAGGAACGAACGAGTGTCTTAACACGTCTGAGTTATGGCCAAACGACGGCTAAGTGACCCTAAACGTCGTCTTTGAAGAGGGGAAAGCCGTCGCTCGGCGGCCGCATCCTTATTCCCGGGGGGCAGGTGCACCTCCTCCCCCGCGGCACCTGTGACGAAGCCTCGGTGGCGTTAGCTTTAGCATCGAACACTTGTTGTGGGACACTTGGTTAATGTTTCTCCCGTCGACGTTTCAACTCCGAAAATGGACATTGTGACGTTTATTAACTTGACTAAGTGGAACATTTAGTCAACTTTTAGTGAGCGTTAACACACACACACTGCTAGCCGGGTGTCGACGGAGTGGAGTGGGATAAAGTTACAATCCCTTGCGGGACGCTCCTCGCCGTGGGACTTTGGCCAGTGTTAAAAAGCCCAGGCGGGGATTTCCCCCTCCTTTTCACGAAAAAAAAAACAAACTCCACGCAACACCATGCAAAGCTCGAAAAGTCACCATTTGCTCTTTTAATTTAGCCTCTTAAGCCCCCCGGCACCCTATGGTGCCATTACGACCACCGAGAAATGGATGTCTCGCAGGCCGCTTTCCCAAACGGTGAAGGGCGGCCGGGCGGTGGAGGGACGAAGGCACATGCCTGGACAGACTCCCCCGCGCACGCGTGGGCTCATTCGGCCCCGCTGTGCCCGACACGGTCGCTCTGGACAGCCGCGTATGACTACGAGGCAAGCGGGGAAGATGAGCTCAGTTTATGCCGAGGCGACGTGGTGGAGGTCCTGTCCAAGGACGCGGCCATCTCAGGCGACGAAGGTTGGTGGACGGGCAAGATCAACCACCGTGTGGGTATCTTCCCCTCCAACTATGTCACCTACCAACCGGCCATTTACCGCCTACCCGTCGCCAGCGTCCGGGAGCGGGTTCCCGCATCCCCCGTCCAGATCCCCTTCACCGAGCTGGTACTGGAGGAGATTATCGGCGTGGGGGGCTTCGGGAAAGTATACCGCGGCACGTGGAAAGGCCAGGAAGTGGCCGTGAAGGCGGCCCGGCAGGACCCCGACGAGGACATTACCGCCACGGCGGCCAGCGTCAAGCAAGAAGCGAAGCTGTTCTCCATGCTACAGCACCCCAATATCATCAAACTGGAAGGGGTGTGCTTGGACGAGCCCAACCTGTGCCTGGTCATGGAGTACGCCCGCGGGGGCACCTTGAACCGGGCGCTGACGGGGAGGCGAATCCCGCCGCACATCCTGGTCAACTGGGCCGTGCAGATTGCGCGAGGGATGCACTACCTGCACGAGGAAGCTGTGGTCATCCACCGAGACCTCAAGTCCAGCAACAGTAAGAACACCACTTGGCACACACAGTATGTAGGCCTCATTTCAGGGCAAATAATAGTATCGTGTCACGTGTCCATATATTACCGTATTTTACCATGTATAAAGTGCACCCAAAAGCCTTGATTTTCTTTAAATAATCACCCTGTGCCTGATGTGTGGAGTAACTTTTCATAACTTACATACCGTAACTTTTCATAACTTACATATTCAAGGAAAAAAATAATTTGTGCACGATGCATTAAATGGAATCGATATAAATCGATATAACGAGACTTTACTGTATAATGAATCAAAATTGGTTGGTTAGGAGCTTAAAGGACAACCAACACATTTTTTGTTTCCTAACTGACATCAGGAAAACGTTTTATATAATCTAAAATACCCAAAACACACAGTATGATATTTTTTGTCAAATTCAAAACACCAATAAAAATGAGTTAAAGTGTCCCAAAATTGCCACAAAATGAGCTCGGAACTGGGCAGATTCAGAAAGTCCCGCCCCCTTGTTGGTGACGTCACGCCAGGATACTCCTTTACAAACTGCCTTGCTCCAGAATAAACAATGGCTTCAGAGAGTTCAGATTGGGAGAAGATGCTTTCTTGTTACTCATCCAGTTATGAATATGATTCAAATAGTTCTGAAGAGGAAAGCATAAATGTTTGCAATCAATTAAAGAAGTCCTTCCGTCTCATTTTGAGGCATCTGGACTCCAATGTAGCATCCCAGAAAATGCACAAGATGGCACCCAAGCTCCGTTGGAAATGGGCTGATTTGTCTGCTGCGAATTTCTGTCAACTAGTATCAAATAGTAGTCTTGGTGCAACACACAGCGATTCACCATCACGTTATTTATGTTATTTCGCCATCAACACGGATCAACACGAAGTTTTCAGACTAAACAAAGTACCCAAAATGCATTGTGTGTCACTTTCTCGGTCAGGAGCGTTCCCTCTGTGACGTCACTTAGGGCATCGTCATCAACTCGAAAACAAGACTTCCTGAATATTCAGCACGAGTCTTAAAAGGTCAAATATAGCTATATGCAGCAGAATCTTTGTAAAATACGCTCAGTAGAAGTCATTTGAAGTGATTTTACAAATTATAGACACAACTTGTCCGGAGGCGTCGGTTGTCCTTTAAATATATTACAGGAAAATATTATACCTTGGGGCTCGTTGATGAATTGATGTATTGCATGATAATTGTTTATTCAATGAAACCATGAATATTTTTACTTTTCCACGAAGGTAACCTGCATTCTTTTATTCCATTTTCGTTTTGAAATCCCACAAGAAGGAAACTTTGCTTTTAGAAAGGCTTTTTAGAAATGGTTCACTTTCTCCAATTAGGGACCTGAGGTCTGTATGCACTTAAAGTCCGTGTGCGTCCTCGAGGGGATGTGAAATAAAGTTCGCTTGCACAGCTGGGATGATCCCCCCCCCCCCCTTTGCCCTTATCCTTTAGCACACACACCAGCCAAGCACCCCCCCTTAGACCCCCCCCCCCCCTCCACGACCCCCCACCATCACCCCTCCAACTTGTTGTTCAAATAGACGCAGTGATTGAACAAACGTCAACACACGCTTGTTCTTGCCACATGAGCAGATCGGATACCGCAAGTTCCGATGGTCACGTGACCAGTTTTTAAGTCCAGTAAACTCATTCGCTGCCGAATTTGTACAGCACAGGTGTCAAAGTCAAGGCAAGGGGGCCAAATCTGGTCCAACACTTGATTTTATTCGGTCCGCGAAAGCGAATTGAGCATGTCCAGTTCCATGATGCTTGCAAACGTCTGAAGCAAAATTTCAAATTGCCCCATATAAACAATAACAGTCATTATTTTTGACTTTAAAATGACTACATTGACCTCCAACTAGCTATTCCGAACCATAATTGCCAATTTCCTCGTCATTTTACCGCACTGGTGTCAAAGTCAAGGCCCGGGGGCCAAATCTGGCCCGACACATCCTTTTATACGGTCCGCGAAAGCAAATGGAGCATGTCAAGTTTCATGAGGCTTGCTCAAGTCCCAAGCAAAATTTCAAATTGTCCCATGTAAACAACAACAACAATCGATGAGAAGGTTTCTACAATCATCATCTGTACTTCTTTGAAAGGTGTCAGATGTTTTGCTTCTTATCCAAGAGGCTTCGTCAGCTAACTAAAATCTTTTGCTGGTAGTTTTGACTAAAATCCCTACTGTCCAGACGTGGCGGCGCCAGACTCTGCTATGATTGGTCCCTGCCCTCAGGTTGGGGGGAGTAGAGCACTACTCCCTGCAGCTACACTGATTACTTCTATTGTCCTGCCTGAGTATGGGGTCTACGACTTGCCTGATTGCCCCATTTGATCCGGGATCACCTCATCAGCATAACAAAGCCTATGTTGCCTAAGAAGTCGGTTGTAGGAATGATCCAAATTGAACTTCACCCTACCGTGGCGATTTAGTGCTTCTAGGTATTCAATCAGACCAGCGTAGCTCTTAAAGATGGCAAAGACGCGTCTTAATTAGCGCCCAGATGGCGAGAAAAGACTTAAATGGTCGCGGCTAATCGGATGTTTGGCGAATATAAACAAACCACTTTTGCAGATGCCGAGCTGCTAACACACAAGCGCGGTGTTGTTTGTCCTGCCACTTTACCGCGATCTGGTGCAGGATCGAGGCCCCCGCCGGAGCCGACAGCTCATTTAGCTCATTTTTAAAGGACAACCGACGCCCCCGGACAAGTTGCGTCCATCATTTGTAAAATGACTTCTACCGAGCGCATTTTACAAAGATTCCACCGCGTATAGATATATTTTATGCTGGATATTCATAAAGTCTTGTTTTCGAATTGATGACGATGCCTGAAGTGATGTCACGAAGGGAACGCCCGTGAAAGCGACACACAATGCATTTTGGGTACTTTTTTTTAATTTTTTTTCGTAATTTTTTTCATTCTGTGGATTCCATGTGAAAATAATCACAATATTCAGTGAGTGTTGAAAAATCATCCAAAATGGCTGACACCGAATGAGATACAGAACCATTTTAAAAAAATGTCATGATAAATATGTGATCTGTCAGTCATTCTTGACAGTTCAAAGAAACATTTTTTTAATTTAACTTTACAAATTAAGACCGTTAAAGGAGGTTGTTGGATGCCAAGATTCTCTTCAAGCGCACCCGAACAAGAAAAAAAAATATTAATAATTTAACTTGGACAAGTTCCTGTGATTTTTTTTTTAAACTTTTTTTGCGTTTTACTTTTTTGTGTGTGTGTGTGTGTGTGTGTGTGTGTGTGTGTGTGTGTGTGTGTGTGTGTGTGTGTATTCCCCAGCGTGAAGGAAAATCCGCCGCAAGTCCCGCCCTTCCATCCACTTGCCATTTGATCAACTCCCTTCGTATACGTCGGCGCTCCAGATAAACATGTGGCTATTTGATCAATGATTATATGTTGAAAGTCAGCAAGATTTATCCAATCTCCTTTTGTGTGTTTTTTTTTTTCAGCTAATCTGTAAAATCCCAGCCCGCGGGGGAGGAATGTTGCTAATGAGGGATAAAAGCTTAACATACGTTTGCACAATGGACTGGTCAAGCAGCGGTTGCTAGGTTACTGCGGCCCAAAAGAATGGCCAGGACTCGGAGGGTCCCAAAGCCCTGGTTTTGTTTTGTTCCGTTCATATTTAATCTCCCAGAGAGCAGCGCTACTCTTTTATGGCCACAAACTTAGAGGGGGGGGGGGGGGGGTGGTTCGCCTCCTTTACTCGCTTATTTTTCCTCCTTGGCCGTTCCTCCCCCTCCCCGTTGCCCCTTTATCATTACCCTCCGTCGGGGTTTTTTTTTTTTCATGCTGGGGCTCCCTTCGAAAGCCTTTTTTTAAAACAATACTTCCGACGTAACCTCTAAAGTGAGTTAGTCGAAAAATGATTAGATAGCTAATTCACAGCAAATAAATAGCTAGCTAGATAGTCAGCTACTTAGTTAGATAGCTAATAGACAGCAAATAGCTAGCTAGCTAGCCAGCTAGTTAGTTAGATAGCTAATAGACAGCAAATAGATAGATAGCTAGCCAGCTAGTTAGTTAGATAGCTAATAGACAGCAAATAGATAGCTAGCTAGATAGCCAGCTAGTTAGATAGCTAATAGACAGCAAATAGACAGCTAGATATATAGTCAGCTACTTAGTTAGATAGCTAATAGACAGCAAATAGCTAGCTAGCTAGCCAGCTAGTTAGTTAGATAGCTAATAGACAGCAAATAGATAGCTAGCTAGATAGCCAGCTAGTTAGTTAGATAGCTAATAGACAGCAAATAGATAGCTAGCTAGATAGCCAGCTAGTTAGATAGCTAATAGACAGCAAATAGACAGCTAGATATATAGTCAGCTAGATAGTTATATAGCTAATAGATACCAAATAGATAGCTAGCAAGCCAGCTAGTTAGTTAGATAGCTAATAGACAGCAAATAGCTAGCTAGCTAGATAGCCAGCTAGATAGTTAGATAGCTAATAGACAGCAAATAGATAGCTAGCTAGATAGCCAGCTAGTTATTTAGATAGCTAATAGACAGCAAATAGATAGCTAGCTAGATAGCCAGCTAGTTATTTAGATAGCTAATAGACAGCAAATAGATAGCTAGCTAGATAGCCAGCTAGTTATTTAGATGGCTAATAGACAGCAAATAGATAGATAGCTAATAACTCCCTCCCCATTTTAATGTTAAATGATGCACCTGCGTACGTGCGCGATGGACACAGCCTCAGTGGGAAAGCTACCAAAGCGGTCGGGGGAGTGTTTAAAGGGGTGTGGGGGGGGGGGGGGGGGGGGGGGGGGGTGCTAGGTGTTGAAGGCCAATTTTTCCCACAACTCCCCCCGGTGACACAGTTACTGTCTGTCTTTTCTGTGACAAGAGAATGGGGGGGGGGGGTTGCTTTCTCTGTGTCTTTTACGACCTCTCCCTGACTGCACCGATTGTTGCGTTGAAGGGAAAAAAGGGCCCGTAGATGACAAGGGCTGCCCTCCCAAACAACCAATCAGTACGGAAACCCCCCAAGCCCCCTTTACAGGCGACCGTAGAGACTGCCCAAACCAAAAAGTACCAGTCTCATACCTCTTTATGTTTGTGAAGCTATAATTAGCCTGGTTACAGGTTAATATGTGCGGCAAGCTAGCCTGAGGGCTTGTAGGGGGTGGGGGTGACAAGTGACCGTGATAGATGGATTTAGGCGGCCACGAGCCATGATCCTTTTCCTACCGGCCGGAATGCCCAGTCGGGGAATGTTCAGCTAGCTTACGACAGGAAGCCACCCCCCCCCCCCTCCCTCCTCCTCCTCATTACCCATCCCCCATGGTGGACTCGAGCTTAAGTGTGTTGACACAGCTAGCAAAATAGCGCCACGTCAAGTTAGCAGGGCAGCAGTCTGAGTTTTTACAGGGTTGCATCAGTGCTCGGTTATGCTAGCATAAGATTGCGTCATCAGCTAACGTTGCTCTTCCCTTCTTTTCGTTTATTTCGTTTTCTTGGCCTGAATGTGATTAAAATGTCGTTTCAAGACAAGATGAATGTTTTTTTTTCCAAAAACGAACCCGTCAAAATTTTATTTGATGACCTTCAAATTGAGAATGACCTGCCACTGAACATTTAGCAAGCAAAACTCACTTCGACTCAGCATGATTCCAACTCTCTACTATCTTTGTGACCGCTTTATCTCTCCTTTTTGATACCTGTCCATATTAACTCATTCACTGTCGTTCACACATGTATTTAGGAGTTGAAAATACGATATAGAGGGCCATTCCTGAATTAGTTAGTTTTTTTTTTTAATGCTCTGGTGCTGATAAAGTGCTGGCCTGACCTCTGGCAATGTTTTTTCCCTTCCACAAGGGGGCAGCATTTAGCTTTTTTTTTCCATGTTAGGACTTTGTTCCAGCTTCAGCTGTTGTTAAAGCGCTATATAAACCAATGTGGATGTATTCCATTGTATTTTGGACAACCGGCCTCATTTCAAGCTTATATAACGCCAGACTCATATAATTTAGGAATTAACTCTTTTTTTCCTGATGAAATTTGAGTGAAAATGACAAAAACCCTGGCACTGGAATGGACACATTTTTTGCACGTCTGGCAGTGAATGAGTTAAACGTTTTGCTCCAGCTTCAGCTGTTGTTAAAGCGCTATATAAATCAATATGCATTGTATTGTATTGTATTTATTTTTGGACCTTGAGGCGGCAAAGCTGATAGAAAGAAGCGTGAGAAGCTACTTTGAAGCTTGTGATCTTTCCACGAGCCCACCAGGAAGATCCCCTTTTTGCAAGATGGGATTATCATATGGGAGGGGGGGGGGTGTGGTCCGTCCGCCTCGTGGGCATTGCCATCTCCAGTTGCCGACTTCAAAACATGTTTTTTTTTGGTTCCCAGAAAGTGTGTGTAAGGCGAAAAGTGTGTGTTCCAAACATTAATTTCCCATAGGAAACCATTAAAATGAAAATAATCCGTTCCCATGTCCCCATAAAACATAATGTTCAACTAAATAAACCTTAAAACTACACCAAATATATTATATTTATGTATAATGTAATGTGCTATGGTATTGTAATTAAAGAAATAAACTGTACTGAGAAAGTTAAAGTTAAAAATATTTGCCAATCCATAAATTAGAAGATCACCCAAACAATATTTTTTTTACATAGCGTATGAAACATTTTACTGTTGCGAATAGTCCTCACGTCGCTTAGGCAACTGCCGTTTGAGCTTTCGGACGTCTGAACTTTGCCGTGGTTTGTTTATTCCTTCTTCAAATGTTTTATGGCGCTTGGCAAATTGACGACAGTCGAGAGCGAAGGTGTATTTACCTCCCCGCCACCTCACTCTACGTTTACATCCGGTTGCCCGGTTACATGAAAATCATGGCTGAGCAGCAGTTTCGGGGGAAAGAAGATTTGGAATGTTATTGACATCACTTGATTACATGTTGCAAACATTGAAATGTAACACGTTTGGACTTTATTTTGAAATCCGTGTCTTGAAAGAGTGTCTGAAATAACGTCTGGCCGGACGCCTGGGGCGTGCAACTTTTACATCTAATTGCCATGTAGAAATTTCACTCGTTTGTCCTACTGTAACATTTTTAGCGTGTTTATTTTCAAGGCATCATGACATCAACCCTCAGTTATGCTCGGCATGGCAGCAATACGCTGCCAATCCTTTCCGCTACCTTGTTTTTCAGGTTTGCTCACGTAACGCTGCGCATATAGCCCAAGTCATGCTTGACTGTCAAGTTGCGACTTTGAATTTCAGCAGCATGAAATACGAAATGTTGATTCCCTTCCCAGCAAAAACGGTTCTTTTCTGCATGTCGCCTCAATCTGGCTACAGTGACACCTCGGTTTATGAACCCCTTGGCTTACGAACTTTTCGGTTTGCGAACGTTAAATTTATGAACATTTTACCTTGGCATACAAACTATTTTTGGGATACACACGGTGCGCCACAATGAGTAATGTGTCGTTCGCAAACGAGTCCGTTCTCCTAACTCCTAAAAATGCCAGCCAACTCATTTTTGTCCTCTATTCCCCACCCCCAGTCTTCGGTTAAAGCCACATGATTGGTCAAGAACGCAGCAGTGAGGGGAGGTGGTTTAAACATTAAAAGAGACAGGCAGACGACAGAGCGAGAGAGAGAGTGACAAAATGGATAGAAAACAGTGACATTTGGACTCGTTTCAACTTTGATAGATCAAAGGCAGAGTGTAGACTGCAAGGTTAAAATTCCCATCAATCAGGCTCCACAAATAACCCGTACAAGCCATCTGTACACTTGATGCAAAAAGCTATCAACCCAGCTAAACAGAACACAATTGATGAGGAACAAGGTAAAATTATCGCAGAGAAAACACCTACAAGGGATCATTCCTCAAGATGGTGAAAGAAGAAGCTACGTTCCTCATCAAGTGTTTAATGCTGATGAAAGCGGCCGCTCCGTTCCATCAAGCCATCAACGACCATCACAAAGGGCAATAAAACCACTTTATTATACAGTACAGTTTATTTCTTTGATTATAATACTGTAGCACAATTATTATACACAAAATAACGTATATTTTGTGTAGTTTTAAGGCTTAGAAAGTATGAAAATGATGTTTTATGGGGACCTTGGAACGGATTATTCTCATTTTAATGGTTTCCTATGGGAAGTTAATTTTTGGGATACACACTTTTCACCTTACACACTGTCTGGGAACCAATTAAGTTCGTAAACCAAGGTATCACTGTATTTTGTACTTGTCACGCAAGACCAGGTGTCGAGTTCCAGGCGGGTTTTCAGGGTTCCCCCTCCGACTTGGGGCCTGAGGACGGCCACATTGTGGTGCTGTCAGGTGTCCGCTTTGACTGAAACAAATGAGCCGCGCACCGCTCTTGGCCACCGTGGATATCAGCTAACATTTCCTTAGCCACGTCTTTCGACTCTGGATGCTGTTGTTCTTCCACCTCAACGCGTTTGGGGTGCTTGTTTTTCTTTCACCGGGCCACTTTGGGTTTTTAGTTGTCTGTGTTAAGTGCATAAAATACTATATTGACAAAAATATTGATGAAATCCGTCTTCTTTGCCCCTCCCCCCCCCCCCCACTCCCGCCTTCAGTTCTGTTACTGGAAACAATCGAGAACGACGACATCGGGAGGAAGACATTGAAAATCACCGACTTCGGCCTTGCTCGGGAATGGCATAAAACCACCAAGATGTCAGCGGCGGGCACCTACTCCTGGATGGCCCCCGAAGTGATCAGGATGTCTCTTTTTTCCAAAGGCAGTGACGTTTGGAGGTGTGACATTTATTTATTTGTATTTATTTATTTTTGGCCTCACCTTCCCCCACCCGAGCCAATCGGCCATTTTTAAACTCAACACCATCAATGTGTACCATATTTCCCGCACTATAAGGCGCACCTAAAAGCCTTTAATTTTTTTCAAAAGCTGACCATGCGCCTTATAATCCGATGCGCCGTATATATGGATCAATATTGACAATATCTTGCTGTTGCGCCTATTCGTCCTGACTCCGCTGCGCTGTAGCGTCTTTTTCTACTGAAGGAGTCTTTCTCTCCGAGAGAAGAACATTGTTATCGGTAGTTGTTGTAACTCTCTTTTTTTTTAGCGAGAAGATTTTTATAAACCGACATGGCCCAATTTCTAAAAGCAGAATGCTCCATGAGCTGTTCAAAGCAAGTGTCTTTGTTTTTATTCTGCTTTGTTTGCAGTGTTGTTTCTTTTACTTTGTTTGTTTGCACATTTGCATGCTATTAATAAAAAAAAGGTTTTTTTCCCCTGAAAAAAAATCCGCCATGCACTGAAGCCGCGATAAGTGAACCGCAAAGTAGCGAGGGATCACTGTACATAGAAAAAGTTGTAAGATATGTCATTATTATATGCGCCTTATAGTGCGGAAAATACGGTAACTATGACCCTGCATCCCACCAAATGGAACTTTTTAATCACTTTATATGTCACCCATATTAATCTTGCCAAAATGTTATTTTTGTGCGTTTGTGAACGTTACTTGTTGTCTGCCCTCCAGCTACGGCATTTTGCTGTGGGAGTTGTTAACCGGGGAGGTGCCTTACCGAGGAATCGACGGCCTTGCCGTTGCCTACGGAGTGGCCGTCAATAAATTAACATTACCAATCCCCTCCACCTGCCCCGAACCCTTCGCGAGGCTCATGGAAGGTAAATAACACCCCCCCCCAAAAAAAAAAAAAAAAAAAGTCATTTGGCTAATTCAGCCATCTTTAATTTTTCAGAATGTTGGGACCAGAACCCGCACGTGCGTCCATCCTTCTCCTGCATCCTGGAGCAGCTTTCGACCATCGAAGAGGCGGTGATGGCCACCATGCCGCAGGACTCCTTCCACATCATGCAGGACGATTGGCGCGTGGAGATCCAGGAGATGTTTGATGAGCTCAGGACCAAAGAGAAGGTTTGGAAAAATGGAGGGCAGATTTTTTCAGAGACGTTAGTTAGCTCGAGGGGAGAAAGAAAGGGGCATTAGCCCATTGAGCGAATTAGCCACGACATCGGTCCGTTTTCTCTTGAGCAGCCTCGCGTAATCTGAGATGTAGATGGTAGGTGGTTACAAAGGTTTCCGCCATTAAGCTGCTTTTCGCGAATTATCCTCCCAGGCTTACGAGGATAACAGGTAACGGGAAAAAAATGGAATATAGCCGTAAAGCTTCATAAAAATCTTCATAAAACTCCGACGCTGGATTTGAACCGCCATGATGAAAAGCATCAATAAAATCTCTGTGATGTGTCTATTGCTAATTCCCCAGGAGCTCCGTTCCCGCGAAGAAGAGCTAACGCGGGCGGCCCTGCAGCAGAAATCCCAGGAGGAGCATCTGAAGCGGCGCGAGCAGGAACTAGCCGAGCGGGAGATCAACGTCCTGGAGCGTGAGCTCAACATCCTCATTTTCCAGCTCAACAAGGACAAACCTAACGTGAAGAAGCGCAAGGGCAAATTCAAGCGCTCCCGCCTCAAGCTTAAAGATGGCAACCGCATTAGCTTGCCTTCAGGTTGGTAGCCATGAAGGCCTTCGGGGCTCTTGAACGTAAACATCCTGCCATCCGATCATTTACAAACGGTAGCTTTTCGAGCTACAGTGATACCTCGGTTTACGAACCCCTTGGTTTACGAACGTTACATTTATGAATTTTTTACCTTGGCGTAATAACTATTTTTTGGGATACACACGGAGCTGCCACAATGAGTGATGTGTCCTTTGCGAACGAGCCGACATTTTTTTTTGGCCTCTATTCCCCGCCCCCAGTCGTCGGGTAAAGCCACGTGATTGGTCAAGAATGCAGCATTGAGGGGAGGTGGTTTAAAAGAGACAAGCAGACGACAGAGAGAGTGACAAAATGGATAGAAAACAGAGACATTTGGACTCGTTTATAATTATCGCACAGAAAGCACCTACTAGGGATCATTCCTGAAGATGGTGAAAGAAGAAGGCTACGTTGCTCATCAAGTGTTTAATGCTGATGAAACCAGCCACTTCTTTCCATCAAGCCATCAACGGCCATCACAAAGGTAAATAAAACAACATTATTATATAGTACAGTTTATTTCTTTAATTAGAATACCATAGCACATTTATTATACATAAAACAAGGTATATTTTGTGTAGTTTTAAGGCTTAGAAAGTAGAAAAATATGTTTTATGGGGACCTTGGAACGGATTATTCTCATTTTAATGGTTTCCTATGGGGAATCATTTTTTGGGATACACACTTTTTGTCTTACTGGGAACCAATTAAGTTCGTAAACCAAGTTATCCCTGTATTCTGAGATACGCTACGCACTGTATTGGCGCGCAAGCTAGCTCTTGACATCCGTTTCATCTCCTCTAGACTTCCAGCACAAAATCACAGTGCAGGCATCGCCTTCCATGGACAAGAGGCGGAGCCTTCACAGTACCAGCTCCTCTCCTCCCGGCAGTCCCACACTCATCCCCCGCCTACGAGCTATTCAGCGTGAGTTTTTTTTTTCTCCCCCCCTCACCACCTCATCTCTTCTTTTTCCCAGAACGAGTATCCAAATCCACACGTCTGCCTGTTAAATGGCGGCGAAAAATCCGTGCAGATGAACAAAAGCTAGCCGTCGCAGTTGTTTGCACAGTTCGCTAACGTCGTTAGTCACGCGTTGACGGTCATGCGACAACTGGAACAAATTCCGCTCGAGCGACGAGTTGATCGGCTTTGACGTGCGTACGTAGCGGCCAGATTAGCCTTTTGGCCAACATCACCCCGTTATGGATCACCGTTCGGGGAGAAAAAAAAAATCGCCGACTGTACCCACATGCTCTTCTTGACTATTCCGATACACCCGAGCGCCATTTTGTGGCATTTTAAAGGATTAGATTCGATCAGATTAGATCAGATTAGATTAGCCTTTATTAGTTTTACACTGGAGAAATTTACATTTCACAGCAGCAAAGTGAGGAGAGGAAGAGGAAAGGAAAAGAAGAAGTAGACAATAAAATTTATTATTATTATTATTATTATTATTATTATTATTATAGCAGGTTCATGTATTGTATTTTCTACAGCCGTCCCCATTTCAAGCTCAGATAACTCCAGACTCATCTAATTTAGGAATTAACTCAATTTTTTTCTCATTTCATTATATTATAAAAACGGTTACACACTTAAATGAATGAGTACATTACTAGTCCTTACATGTTTTTTTGTATTACTCACCTAGTTTTGGTTATTTTAAGATATCGATGAAAAGGTGTCTTTGCACACCCGCAGTCACGCAGGACGAGAGCAACCGCACGTGGGGTCGCAGCGCCCCCTTAAGGCCGGAGGAGTTTGACGACTTTCGGAGAGGCATCAAGAAGAAAGGAAGAACTTGGGGCCCCAGTTCGGTGCAGAGCAAGGAAAGACCCGCCGCGACTGAGAGGTAAGTAAGCTCGCTTTGTTCATGTCGCCTTTTTTTTTCTTGTCTTTCGTTTTTTTTTGTTTTTTTTTTTTATTGTGTTTTGTGTTTAGGGTACGCCCCCTGTCCGACGGCAGCAATCCTTGGTCTACCAGTCTAATGAAGTCGCAAAAGTCTGTCCCGCTCGCCGCTCTCTTTGCTGAACAAGGTGCGTTTGTTTTTCACCCCCTCCCCACTTTGCTCAGTGTCTGTGTTTGCTTTGAACGTGAAATTTTTGCAATACTTGAACCATCATGAGGATTTCGGCTTTCCATTTTGTGTCTCAAGTGTGCTTAAGAGCTTTGAAAGGGGCTTGGAAATATTCTTCTTCTTCTTCTTCTTCTTCTTCTTCTTCTTCTTCTTCTTCATCTTGTTCTTCTTTTTCTTTTTTTTTCTTCTTCTTCTTTGAGCACTTTTTATGAGTCGCAGCTGTAGCTGCAGTAAATGTATCGTCATCAAATAGTTCGATTCAGACGTGGCACTACTGACGGCCCTTGTATGAAATGCACGGCTCGCCACTGCTAACTAAAACGTCTCCGTTTGAAATGCGTCCTTGTTGTCAATCTCCAGCAGGAAGCGCTAAAGACGAGGCTTTCCTCCAGGAGGGCCTGGACGGCAGCTCCAAACCAAAGCAGCTCAAGTTCCCCAACCAGGTGTATCTGGATCTACCTCTGTGGCGGGACGAACAGCAGGCTCCTTGCGCCTGCGGCGAAGGCCTTGCGGGGCCGCCCGCTCCCGGCGGCCCGACGGAGACCCCCGAGGACCCCTACGCCACCACTTCCACTTCCTCCGCCTCCACCACCCCGCAGCTCACGCCCACCAACAGCCTGAAGAGGACGTCGCCCCGGCGGAAGACCGACTCGGCGCTGTACGGCTGCGGTTCGCTGCTGGCGTCCGTGGCGCTCGGCTACGACATCCGCGAGGCGCTCCGGAACGCGCAAGAAGACGGCGAGCCGCCGCGGGAGGAGAAGAAGAAGAAGGAGGGCCTGTTCCAACGCGCCACCCGTTTCCGACGCAGCACCTCCCCGCCGAGCGGCGGCCGCCCTCGCAAGGACGAGGCCTCGCCGGGCCGCCTACCCAACCCCCACGTCAACGCCGCCTCCGTGGCCGAGTCTCAGCCCACAAAATGTCTCCTGCCGTCGGAGGCGGAGCCGTCGCGCTTCGTCCCCGCCAAGGTGGACCTGCCGCCCGTCGCTCGTCACGTCGACGCCCCTCGGATCGCCCCGCCGCCGCCCGTTGAAAAGAAACAGCCCCCGCCAACCCAAAGCCAACCGCCGGAGCTTCTCAACCATAACACGGGGACGCGCCTGCGCCGGAAAAAGTACAACAACCATGACGGTGAGTCGTTACGCCGTCTGAAAACTTCGGCGTGGAATACTGGGCCAAAATTTACACCACAATATTGGCCCAATTACATCACGAGAAATATTTCCTCATTCGACAAAAAAACTGAGAGAAAGAGCTAGCTAGCTAGCTAGCTGAATAGATGGTTAGAGAGGGAGACATAGTCAGAACTAGCTAGCTGGCTGGATAGGTGATTAGAGAGTCAGTTAGCTAGCTAGCGGGACAGATGGTGAGAAAGTGAGAGAGAGAGAGCTAGCTGGTTAGCTAGCTAACTAACTGGATAGATGCTTACAGAGAGAGTCAGAGCTAGCTTGCTTGCTGGATAGATGGAGAAAGAGAGAGCAAGCTAGCTAGCAAGAGAGATGGTTAGGGACAGAGCTAGCTAGCTGGATAAATGGTTCGAGAGAAAAGAGAGAGAGAGAGCTAGCTCACCAGAGAGATGGTTAAACAGAGAGCTAGCTAGCTGGATAGATCAAGAGCGAAACAGGGCTAGCTCGCTTGCTAGCTGGATAGCTTGCTATGAAACATATACTTAGTCAATTCCTTGTGCCCACGCAACAGCCAACGGCCTCCCCAGCCTGCCGCCGCCGACCGCCCCGAAGAAGACCAGGAACACACGACCCGTCTCCTTCTGGGCCAAACCGCACGCGCGAGGCTTGGTGGCCCGCCTGGGTAAGAGCTACTCGCTGGGTCACTATTCGGGCGACAAGGCGGCGCAGGCCTGCTCGCTGCTGGACATGGACGCCGAGGGCCAGAATCGCGACTGCACCGTGCCGCTGTGCCGCATCCAGAGCTCGCCCGCCAGGCCCAGTCTTTACGAGTTGGAGAAAGAGTTTCTTTCCTAAGCCTTGCGGCGGGGACGATTGCGGGTGTCAAACTGCCAAATTGTGCTGATGATTGGCTTCTATTCATCGATCTATCTAGCTAGCTAATTAGCTAGCCCTCTCCCTCCATATATAATAGATAGCTAGCTAGATAGCTAGCCAGTATCCGTTGTTCATCTGTTTGGCCCCGTCACATCATTTTATTCGGCCCGCGGAAGCAAATCAAACTTGTGAAATTCCTTCATGCTTGCTAAGGTCCAAACTAAAATGTCAAATTGTCGTGTGTAAACCACAATAACAGTCATTAGTTTTGACTTTAAAATGACAAAATTGACCACAAACGAGCAATTCTGAACCATAATTGCCAATTTCCTCGTCATTCTACCGCACTGGTGTCCAAGTCAAGGCCCGGGGGCCAACTCTGGCCCGCCACATCATTTTATTTGGCCCGCGAAAGCAAATCGAGCACGTCAAGTTCAATGATGCTTGCTAAATTCGGAACGAAAATGTCAAATTGTCGTATGTAAACCACAATAACATTACATCATTATTTTTGACTTCAGATTTGTAAACTAGTTATTTATCAATTTGTTGCGCGCTATATGAAATATCTCAAGAGGATAAAACATTCTAATGGCTTCCCCAAATTCAGAACGGCTCCGCAAGAAACCGTAACTACAATGTGACCCACGGCAACAAATGAGTTTGACACCATTGCGCTACGTTATGCTTTTTTTAAAGTCCTATTAGCTATGCTAACATGAGCTAAAAATTGCAAATAAACGCCATATCCAAAGTGACCGAAATCAACTGCAACGATTTTCTAATCTCACAGGCAGAAATAAGTCAAGAATGTTTCACGTAATGATTTAGCGGCTTAGCTTACTTTAGCTAATCTTGCGTTGAATTTGGCTAACGTTAGCTTTAATGCTAAGTTTTCCATGTCCACAAGACAAACAATACCCTGCGATGAAATTGACCAGAATAATTTGGTTACTCAATAAATGCCATGATTAAAGTCGATATGTAACGCTCAACAGTGCAGCTCAGTTTTTGGCTAGCGGTTATCGTAAAATGTGCAATGTGTCGCATTTGATTCTTATAATTTTTTATTTTTTTTTTCATAATCTTTAATCGCAACTGAAGCCAAAACAGACTCAATCAGTTTGACACCTGAACGTTGCTCCCCGGCGCTTACGAGGGTTTTATTGTATTTTTTAATTTTTGTTTTGAATTCCGATGGTTGCCGGTGCAGCTAAACGTTGACCGCCGCTGCCTTTCACAATACATTCCTGTATTTATATCTCTATTTTTTATCCCTAATTTAATAGCCGAAAACAAACAGTACTGTACATGCATTAACCCCCGCCAAGGTCGACTCGATTTGGCCACTTGTGTAAATAGCCTATTAGCATCAGTGCTGCTAGGTGGCGGCGCTTCCAGATGCAAAGGACAGCAGCCTCTTTTGTGCCCGATTAGCATCCAAAGTGCCGCCCGCAGGCCCCGGAAGGAAGCGCAGGTTGAAAAAAAAAAAAAAATGAAGGAATCGCACACAAGGGGAAAACTACGGAGGAGCATTAGGGCCAAGTTGAAATATTGTCATTTTTTTTAGAGATGGGGCATTATTCTGAGGAAAAAAAAGGAAAATTTCTCACAAATTTGCGACTTTAAAACTAGCAAATTTGTGACTTTAAATCTAACAAATTTGCGAGTTTGAATGTATCAAATTTGTGACTTTAAATCCAGCAAATTTGTGACTTTAAATGTAGCAAATTTCCGAGTTTGAAACACACAAATTTGCAACTTTCAATGTAGCGAATTTCCGAGTTTGAAACTCGCACATTTGCGACTTTAAATCTAGCGAATTTGTGACTTGAAATCTAACAAATTTGCGAGTTTGAATGTATCAAATTTGTGACTTTAAATCTAGCAAATTTGCGAGTTTGAAACTCACAAATTTGCAACTTTAAATATAGCAAATTTGCGACTTTAAATCCACCAAATTTGTGATTTTAAATGTAGTAAATTTGTGACTTTAAATCTAGCGAATTTCCGAGTTTGAAAACTCGCAAATTTGAGACTTTAAATCTAGCAAATTTGTGACTTTAAATCTAACAAAGTTGCGAGTTTGAATCAACCAAATTTGTGACTTTAAATGTAGCAAATTTGCGAGTTTGAAACTCACAAATTTGCGACCTTAAATATAGCAAATTTGCGACTTTAAATCCAGCAAATTTGTGACATTAAATCTAGCAAATTTGCGAGTTTGAAACTCGCAAATTGGCGAGTTTGAAACTGGCAAATTTGCAACTTTAAATCCAGCAAATTTGTGACTTCAAATGTTGCAATTTTGTGACTTTAAATGTTGCAAATTTCCGAGTTTGAAACTCGCAAATTTGCAACTTTAAATGTAGCAAATTTGTGACTATAAATCGAGCAAATGTGCGAGTTTGAATGTAGCAAATGTGTGCCTTTTTTTGTCAGAATAATAGCCCATCTCCAAAAAAAGATATATTTCAAGCTGGCTCTAAAGCTCTTCTGTAGAAAACAAATAAACGTTTGTGGATGTTTTTTTCCGAAACATGATGCCGACTTTTCCCAGGTGGTCCCAAATGATTTTTGGCCGTTAACGATGCGGCGCGTCATGTGACCAGCGCTCCCAAAACCGGGGCCTCTTTTCCTTTTTATACTTTTATTAAAAACATTTTGGGGTGGAATCTTTGATAGCGGCCACAAAAATGGCTTCCTCAGGATCAAAATAAAGGGCTCCATTTTGTATTTTGTACCATTGTAAACGCCCCTTTTACACACACACATTTCAATGAGGACTGATGATGCAACGTTTGCCCCATTTGACAAAATGATCTCGTTTGTTTTGTATGACGTCCCCCATAACGCAAGTGTGTCAATACAAAGTATGTTTTCAAATCACATTTGACGTGATTGATTTGACAATGTGAAATCCTGCTATGCTAGCTAACTGCCTTCATCTGACATTGATGGAAAGCGCTAAATACTCCCATTGCGTTTCTTCAAACCCCGCCCCCCTCGCCATTGATTGAAACCCTGCTACAGTATGCGTATCCCGTTGCCACTAGAAACAAAAAGGTAAACAATTAGCAAATATGCAAACAATGTGGCCTTATAAACTGTTTTGCTAACCAAAACAGCAGTTCCCACCTCCATTGTTTCCATGAAAATGTTTCTTTAGCCGTCATCTGTACTTCTTTGAGTTGGACGTTTCGCTTCTTATCCAAGAGGCTTCGTCAGCAATGTTGTAATTTTGGCCCTATATATATATATATATATATATATATATATATATTCTATGGTCCTGACTGATTACTCCTATTGTCCTGCCTGATTAGGGGGTCTACGACTGGCCTGATTGCCCCATTTGCTCTGGTATCACCTCATCAGCATAACTAAGCCAATGTTGCCTAAGTCGTCTGTTGTAGGAACGATCCAAATTGAACCTCACCCCACCATGGCGATTTAGTGAGGGGTTTTGCTGTTTTATGGAAATAGCTTCTTTTACTGCCCTTTCAAAGCATCTATTTTCTTTCGCTAAGAAAGTAAGAGTACCAACCTGATCAAAGGATGTCAATATTGTGAAATCCCGCTCTCGACGCCTTGTTGAGTTATGTGAGCATGTCGAAAACCCGCTAGCTAGCATTCCGTTTTCAACCTCTTTGTTGTTGTGTTCTTGGTCTCGGAGCTTCTGCCAAGTGGACCAAAATGAAGGCAAAAAAATACACAATAAAATGTCTCGCGAAAGGACATTTTGGTGTTTGTGGCGGACCAAAACGTGAGCGAGTTTGCAGGCACCGAGTGTTATCGGTTAAGTGTACTTGTGTAGTCGAGAGAGACTCCAAGTGACGTTGGGCTTTTTTTGCGCTTCCGATTGGATGACAAAGTACCACACAATGTCCACTGTGCCTTTCTGTGATGTTTTTTTATTGTTGTTTTTATTATTATTTGTATTATTATTATTATTATTATTACAGTATTTCATTGCCTGATTGATCAAGAGATTCAACCTTTTCAATAAAGTCAAAATGAAGACTCGACGCCTGCCTCCTATTTCTTCGTTTTTTTCAGGCTAAAAACGCCTTACTATACATGCTCATTTTTTTCGGCCTAAAAACGCCTTATTATACATGGTCGTTAAAAAAAAAAAAAAAAACGCCTTATTATACATGGTCGTTTTTTTCGGCCTAAAAACGCTTTACTATACATGGTCATTTTTTTCCGCAAAAAACACCTTACTATACATGGTCGTTTTTTCCAGCCAAAAATGCCTTACTATACATGATCGTTTTTTTCAGGCTAAAAACGCCTTACTATACATGGTCGTTTTTTTTTTCAGTCTAAAAACGCCTTACTATACATGGTCGTTTAAAAAAAAAAAAAAAAAAAAAAAAACGCCTTATTATACATGGTCGTTTTTTTCGGCCTAAAAACGCCTTACTATACATGGTCGTTTTTTTTCAGGCTAAAAATGCCTTACTATACATCGTCGTTTTTTCGACCAAAAACGCCTTACTATACATGGTCGTTTTTTTCGGCCTAAAAACGCCTTACTATACATGGTCGTTTTTTTTCGGCCTAAAAACGCCTTACTATTTTTGTTGTTTGTATTATACATGGTCGTTTTTTTTGCGTAAAAAAACGACCATGTATAGTAGGCATTTTTTTTTTTTTTTTTTAAACGACCATGTATAATAAGGCGTTTTTAGCCGAAAAAAACGACCATGTATAGTAAGGCGTTTTTTTGCGTAAAAAAACGACCATGTATAATAAGCCGTTTTTAGCCGAAAAAAAACAACCATGTATAATAAGGCGTTTTTTTGCGTAAAAAACAACCATGTATAGTAAGGCGTTTTTTTGCGTAAAAAACGACCATGTATAGTAAGGCGTTTTTTTTGCGGAAAAAACGACCATGTATAGTAAGGCGTTTTTAGCCGTAAAAAACGACCATGTATAGTAAGGCTTTTTTAGCCGTAAAAAAACGACCATGTATAGTAAGGCGTTTTTAGGCCGAAAAAAACGAGCATGTATAGTAAGGCGTTTTTAGCCTGAAAAAAACGATAATGTATAGTAAGGCATTTTTGGCTGGAAAAAACGACCATATAGTAAGGCGTTTTTTTTGCGTAAAAAAAACGACCATGTATAGTAAGGCATTTTTTTTTTTTTTGAAAAAACGACCATGTATAATAAGGCGTTTTTAGCCGAAAAAAACGACCATGTATAGTAAGGCGTGTTTTTGCGTAAAAAACGACCATGTATAATAAGGCGTTTTTTTGCGTAAAAAAACGACCATGTATAGTAAGGCGTTTTTTTGCGTAAAAAACGACCATGTATAATAAGGCGTTTTTTTTGCGTAAAAAACGACCATGTATAGTAAGGCGTTTTTTTTTTTTAAAAAAAAACGACCATGTATAATAAGGCGTTTTTAGGTCGAAAAAAACGACCATGTATAGTAAGGCGTTTTTTTGCGTAAAAAACGACCATGTATAGTAAGGTGTTTTTTGCGGAAAAAAACGACCATGTATAGTAAGGCGTTTTTTTTTTTTTAAAAAAAAACGACCATGTATAATAAGGCGTTTTTAGGTCGAAAAAAACGACCATGTATAGTAAGGCGTTTTTCCTCGAAAAAAACGACCATGTATAGTAAGGCGTTTTTCCTCGAAAAAAACGACCATGTATAGTAAGGCGTTTTTTTGCGTAAAAAACGACCATGTATAATAAGGCGTTTTTTTGCGGAAAAAAACGACCATGTATAGTAAGGCGTTTTTTTTTTTTGAAAAAAAAACCACCATGTATAATAAGGCGTTTTTAGCCTAAAAAAACGACCATGTATAGTAAGGCGTTTTTTTGCGTAAAAAACGACCATGTATAATAAGGCGTTTTTTTTGCGTAAAAAAACGACCATGTATAGTAAGGCGTTTTTTTGCGTAAAAAACGACCATGTATAATAAGGGGTTTTTTTTGCGTAAAAAACGACCATGTATAGTAAGGCGTTTTTTTTTTTTGAAAAAAAAAAAAAAAACGACCATGTATAATAAGCCGTTTTTAGCCGAAAAAAACGACCATGTATAGTAAGGCGTTTTTTTGCGTAAAAAACGACCATGTATAATAAGGCGTTTTTTTGCGTAAAAAAACGACCATGTATAGTAAGGCGTTTTTTTGCGTAAAAAACGACCATGTATAGTAAGGCGTTTTTTTTTTTTAAAAAAACGACCATGTATAATAAGCGTTTTTAGGTCGAAAAAAACGACCATGTATAGTAAGGCGTTTTTTTGCGTAAAAAACGACCATGTATAGTAAGGCGTTTTTTTTTTTTGAAAAAAAAAAACGACCATGTATAATAAGGCGTTTTTAGGTCGAAAAAAACGACCATGTATAGTAAGGCGTTTTTTTGCGTAAAATACGACCATGTATAGTAAGGTGTTTTTTGTGGAAAAAAACGACCATGTATAGTAAGGCGTTTTTTTTTTTTTGAAAAAAAACGACCATGTATAATAAGGCGTTTTTAGGTCGAAAAAAACGACCATGTATAGTAAGGCGTTTTTCCTCGAAAAAAACGACCATGTATAGTAAGGCGTTTTTCCTCGAAAAAAACGACCATGTATAGTAAGGCGTTTTTTTGCGTAAAAAAACGACCATGTATAATAAGGCGTTTTTTTTTTTTGAAAAAAACGACCATGTATAGTAAGGCGTTTTTTTTTTTGGAAAAAAAAAACCACCATGTATAATAAGGCGTTTTTAGCCTAAAAAAACGACCATGTATAGTAAGGCGTTTTTTTGCGTAAAAAACGACCATGTATAATAAGGCGTTTTTTTTGCGTAAAAAAACGACCATGTATAGTAAGGCGTTTTTTTTTTTTTTTTTTTAAAACGACCATGTATAATAAGGCGTTTTTAGGTCGAAAAAAACGACCATGTATAGTAAGGCGTTTTTTTGCGTAAAAAACGACCATGTATAATAAGGCGTTTTTTTGCGTAAAAAACGACCATGTATAATAAGGCGTTTTTTTTGCGTAAAAAACGACCATGTATAGTAAGGCGTTTTTTTTTTTTTTTAAAAAAACGACCATGTATAATAAGGCGTTTTTAGGTCGAAAAAAACGACCATGTATAGTAAGGCGTTTTTTTGCGTAAAAAACGACCATGTATAGTAAGGTGTTTTTTGCGGAAAAAAACGACCATGTATAGTAAGGCAATTTTTTTTTTGAAAAAAAACGACCATGTATAATAAGGCGTTTTTAGGTCGAAAAAAACGACCATGTATAGTAAGGCGTTTTTTTGCGTAAAAAACGACCATGTATAGTAAGGTGTTTTTTGCGGAAAAAAACGACCATGTATAGTAAGGCGTTTTTTTTTTTTGAAAAAAAACGACCATGTATAATAAGGCGTTTTTAGGTCGAAAAAAACGACCATGTATAGTAAGGCGTTTTTCCTCGAAAAAAACGACCATGTATAGTAAGGCGTTTTTCCTCGAAAAAAACGACCATGTATAGTAAGGCGTTTTTTTGCGTAAAAAACGACCATGTATAATAAGGCGTTTTTTTGCGGAAAAAAACGACCATGTATAGTAAGGCGTTTTTTTTTTTTGGAAAAAAAAAACCACCATGTATAATAAGGCGTTTTTAGCCTAAAAAAACGACCATGTATAGTAAGGCGTTTTTTTGCGTAAAAAACGACCATGTATAATAAGGCGTTTTTTTTGCGTAAAAAAACGACCATGTATAGTAAGGCGTTTTTTTGCGTAAAAAACGACCATGTATAATAAGGCGTTTTTTTTGCGTAAAAAACGACCATGTATAGTAAGGCGTTTTTTTTTTTTTTTTTTAAAACGACCATGTATAATAAGGCGTTTTTAGGTCGAAAAAAACGACCATGTATAGTAAGGCGTTTTTTTGCGTAAAAAACGACCATGTATAGTAAGGTGTTTTTTGCGGAAAAAAACGACCATGTATAGTAAGGCAATTTTTTTTTTGAAAAAAAAACGACCATGTATAATAAGGCGTTTTTAGGTCGAAAAAAACGACCATGTATAGTAAGGCGTTTTTTTGCGTAAAAAACGACCATGTATAGTAAGGTGTTTTTTGCGGAAAAAAACGACCATGTATAGTAAGGCGTTTTTTTTTTTTGAAAAAAAACGACCATGTATAATAAGGCGTTTTTAGGTCGAAAAAAACGACCATGTATAGTAAGGCGTTTTTCCTCGAAAAAAACGACCATGTATAGTAAGGCGTTTTTCCTCGAAAAAAACGACCATGTATAGTAAGGCGTTTTTTTGCGTAAAAAACGACCATGTATAATAAGGCGTTTTTTTGCGGAAAAAAACGACCATGTATAGTAAGGCGTTTTTTTTTTTGGGAAAAAAAACCACCATGTATAATAAGGCGTTTTTAGCCTAAAAAAACGACCATGTATAGTAAGGCGTTTTTTTGCGTAAAAAACGACCATGTATAATAAGGCGTTTTTTTTGCGTAAAAAAACGACCATGTATAGTAAGGCGTTTTTTTGCGTAAAAAACGACCATGTATAATAAGGCGTTTTTTTTGCGTAAAAAACGACCATGTATAGTAAGGCGTTTTTTTTTTTGAAAAAAAAACGACCATGTATAATAAGGCGTTTTTAGGTCGAAAAAAACGACCATGTATAGTAAGGCGTTTTTTTGCGTAAAAAACGACCATGTATAGTAAGGTGTTTTTTGCGGAAAAAAACGACCATGTATAGTAAGGCGTTTTTTTTTTTTGAAAAAAAAACGACCATGTATAATAAGGCGTTTTTAGGTCGAAAAAAACGACCATGTATAGTAAGGCGTTTTTCCTCGAAAAAAAACGACCATGTATAGTAAGGCGTTTTTTTGCGTAAAAAACGACCATGTATAATAAGGCGTTTTTTTGCGGAAAAAAACGACCATGTATAGTAAGGCATTTTTTTTTTTTGGAAAAAAAAAACCACCATGTATAATAAGGCGTTTTTAGCCTAAAAAAACGACCATGTATAGTAAGGCGTTTTTTTGCGTAAAAAACGACCATGTATAATAAGGCGGTTTTTTTGCGTAAAAAAACGACCATGTATAGTAAGGCGTTTTTTTGCGTAAAAAACGACCATGTATAGTAAGGCGTTTTTTTTTTTGAAAAAAAAACCACCATGTATAATAAGGCGTTTTTAGCCTACAAAAACGACCATGTATAGTAAGGCGTTTTTTTGCGTAAAAAACGACCATGTATAATAAGGCGTTTTTTTTGCGTAAAAAAACGACCATGTATAGTAAGGCGTTTTTTTGCGTAAAAAACGACCATGTATAATAAGGCGTTTTTTTTGCGTAAAAAACGACCATGTATAGTAAGGCGTTTTTTTTTTTGAAAAAAAAACGACCATGTATAATAAGGCGTTTTTAGGTCGAAAAAAACGACCATGTATAGTAAGGCGTTTTTTTGCGTAAAAAACGACCATGTATAGTAAGGTGTTTTTTGCGGAAAAAAACGACCATGTATAGTAAGGCGTTTTTTTTTTTTTGAAAAAAAAAACGACCATGTATAATAAGGCGTTTTTAGGTCGAAAAAAACAACCATGTATAGTAAGGCGTTTTTCCTCGAAAAAAACGACCATGTATAGTAAGGCGTTTTTTTGCGTAAAAAACGACCATGTATAATAAGGCGTTTTTTGGCGGAAAAAAACGACCATGTATAGTAAGGCATTTTTTTTTTTTGGAAAAAAAAAACCACCATGTATAATAAGGCGTTTTTAGCCTAAAAAAACGACCATGTATAGTAAGGCGTTTTTTTGCGTAAAAAACGACCATGTATAATAAGGCGTTTTTTTTGCGTAAAAAAACGACCATGTATAGTAAGGCGTTTTTTTGCGTAAAAAACGACCATGTATAATAAGGCGTTTTTTTTGCGTAAAAAAACGACCATGTATAGTCAGGTGTTTTTTTGCGGGAAAAAACGATCATGTATAATAAGGCGTTTTTAGCCGAAAAAAACAACCATGAGTTCAGCATGATTGATGAAACACACATTTTATTGTGTCCATCGAATAAAAATACATTTTTTAATAAGACTATACAGATAAGTGGAAGAACCCGACTGCAAAATACTGTCCAGCGATTTGCTGCAATATAAAAGTCAAAAAGATTGAAAGTGAAGACCTCTCCGCTTGATTGGATGCATTTCACAGGTTGGGGTTGATGATTTTGCCCAGCAGGAGGATGGCGCTGGACTCTCCTTCCACCACAGAGAAGAAGAAAGGCCTGTTGAATGCCACCTTGAGAGCCACGCCCGTCTCCTGCGCCTCATCCTGGACGCCGGCGCCTTCCTCCGACATCTCCAGCGACACTTTGTTAATCGCCTAAAAAAAAAAAAACATCGCCGTCATGAAGCCTTAAAGGACAACCGACACCATTTTCTTGTTTGCTAACTGACGTTTGATAGCATCTAAAATAGCCAAAACACGCAGGCTGATATTTTTAGTCAAATGCAAAACACCAATAAAAATGAGTTAAAGTGTCCCAAAACGGCCACTAAATGACCTCGGAATTGGGTAAATTCAGAAAGCCCCGCCCCCTTCTTTGTGACATCACGCCAGGATACTCCTTCACAAACTGCTTGCTCCAGAATCAAAACAATGGCTTCAGATTTGGAGAATATGCTTTCTTGTGACTCATCCAGTTATGAATATGATTCAAATAGTTCCGAAGAGGAAAGCATAAATGTTTGCCATCCATTAAAGAAGTCATTCCGAATCAATTCCAGCCGTCTGGACTCCAATGTGGCGCCCAGAAAATGCACAAGATGGCGCTCTAGCTCCATTGAAAATGGGCTGATTTGTCTGCTGGGAATTTGTGTCAACTAGTATCAAATAGTAGTCTTGGTGCAACACACAACGATTCACCATCACGTTATTGATGTAGTTTTCCTTGTAATTTGTGTGTCGCTTTCTCGATCAGGGGTCGTTCCCTCCGTGACGTCACTTAGGGAATCATCATCAACTGGAAAACAAGACTTCCTGAATATTCAGCGAGAGTCTTAAAAGGTCAAATGTCGCTACATGCGCTGGAATCTTTGTCAAATGCACTCAGTAGAAGTCATTTGAAGTGATTTTACAAATGATGGACGCAACTTGTCCCGAGGTGTCGGTTGTCCTTTAAGCTAGTTGCGTTACGGCGTTACCGTATTCACGGTGAACTCTTCGGCGTTGGCCAGTTGGCTGAATTGTGCCTGCGAGCCCAAAAGTTTGTCTTCCACTTGGCCATCCATGTTGCGCAACAGTTCACGAAGGTCGTTGGCACGGGACACGGAGAACTTTGGAAGCGACAGCTCCAGCAACCTGATTCGACACGAGTTTAAAAAATGATTGACAGATGGATATGAATGAAAGCTTGACGGACGGGCGGGCGGGCGGGTCACTGACCCCTCCTGGAGGTTGTGGCTCCACGATGCCATGACGTCAGTGCGCAGTTTGGCTTCAATGTCGTGCAATTTGGCGCCCTCGTGTGGCAGCACCACCAACATGCAGGAGCGCTTGCTTAGCGGCAGTTTGACCACCGTGCACTTCCTCGCCTAATAAACACACGCAAAGGTCAAACCTTTCCGGGTCAACACTGAAGTATTTCCGTACCTTATCATTGAAGTGGTGGAACAGGCCCGTGTGGGTCATCGTGGGAGTCATGGCGACGGTGGTTTCGTCCACGTAAAACTCCCGCAACGACGTCTTGTCCGGTCGGAAGGCCGTCTGCCAGTTGCCTGGAAAAATAGATGGGAGCGGTCGGACACTTCAAATCAAACATCTTGGCGTTTTTAACCCAGAAAAACAGGACCATGTACGTACAGTAAGGCGTTTTTGGACACAAAAAACGACCATGTTTCGTAAGCCATTTTTAGCCCAAAAAGAATGACCATGTACGCCGTTTTTAGCCGGAAAAAAAACCCCACCATGAATGGTAAGGCGTTTTGCAAAAAAAAAAACGATGATGTATAGTAAGGCGTTTTCGGGAGAAAAAAAAAAGAGGTTTTTAGCATGACTTATAGTAAGGCATTTTTGGGATCGCAAAAAAGACCAAGTATAGCAAGGCGTTTTTAGCCGAAAAAAAATCCACGTATAGTAAGGTGTTTTTGGATGAAAAAAAAAAAACAAAAAACAAAAAAAAAAGCGTTTTTAGCCGAAAATCAGACCATGTATAGTAAGGCGTTTTTAGCCGGAAAAAATTACCATGTATAATAAGCCGTTTTTAGCCCCCCCCCCAAAAAAAAAACAACTAAGTATAGTAAGGCGTTTTTAGCCAAAAAAATGACCATGTGTAGTAAGGCGTTTTTAGCAGAAAAAAATACCATGTTATAGTAAGGCGTTTTTAGGCCGAAAAAAACCGACCATATATAGTAAGGCATTTTTGGACGAAAAAAATGACCATGTATAGTAAGGCGTTTTTAGCCGAAAAAAATTACCATGTATAATAAGACGTTTTTGGACGAAAAAAAAAAAAAAAAAAAACGACCACTGTGGAGTAAGGCATTTTTAGCAGAAAAAACAACTATGTCATAGTAAGGCGTTTTCAGCCGAAAAAACAACTATGTATAGTAGGGCCGTTTTTAGCGGAAAAAAACGACCATGTATATATAGTAAGGCATTATGTCCGAAAAAAATGACCACGTATAGTCAGGCGTTTTTGCATGAAAAAATACGACCATTGTATAGTAAGGCATTTTTGGCGGAAAAAAAACAACCATATATAGTAAGGCGTTTATAGCATGAAAAAAACGACCATGTATAGTAAGGTGTTTTTGGACGAAAAAAAGACCATGTATAGTAAGGCATTTTTAGCATAAAAAACGACCATGTATAGTAAGGCGTTTTTAGCCAAAAATAAGACCATGTATAGGAAGGCGTTTTTAGACGAAAAATAAAACAACCATGTATATAGTATAGTAAGGTGTTTTTGGCTGGAAAAAAACTGTGTAGCGACAAACCTTGGAAGTTGAAGAAAGAAAGAAAGAGAAGATTGCCGTTGGCGTCCACATCTTGGAAGGCCTCCTTCACTTTCCCATCGGACGTCTTCTCCACAAAAGCGTTCATCAGTTCCGCTTGGGAGAAATCAGCGCCACGGATGAAGGACGAATCCGAGAAATCCCGAGTGCCTTGAACAACGTCGGCGGACAGCAAAACGTGCGGCGGCGTGAAGAGCCACACCCGGGTGGCGATCTCGTCTTTGGGTCCGTCGTCCACCAGCCAGTTGATACCGTGTAGGGTCTTCAGGACTTTGTGTCCGTCCACCAGCGACACGCAGTCGTCTCGGTCGGTGTCGCTGCTCAGGCCCAGGAGAAGCTGAAAGAACACAACGGATCCAAAAGTCGGAGAACCCTAAACTAAACTACACCGAGTCCGACCCTGGTCCATTGATACCTTGGTTTACGAACCCCTTGGCTGGCGAACTTTTCGGTTACGAACGTTACATTTATGAAGATTTTACCTTGGCATACGAACTATTTTTCGGGATACACACGAAGCTGCCACAATGAGTGATGTGTCGTTCGCGAGCCAGCCCGTTCTTCAAAAAAGAAAATGGCAGCCGACTTTTTTTGGCCTCTATTTCCCGCCCCCAGTCTTCGGTTAAAGCCACATGATTGGTCAAGAACGTAGCAGTGAGGGGAGGTGGTTTAAACATTAAAGAGACAGGCAGACAACAGAGAGAGAGAGAGAGAGACAAAATGGATAGAAAACAGTGAAATTTGGACTCGTTTCAATTTTGATAGTTCAAAGGAAGTGGCAGTGTAGACTGCAAGGTTAAAATTCCCATTAATCAGGCTCCACAGATAACCTGCACAATCCATCTGTACACTTGATGCAAAAAGCTATCAACCCAGCTAAACAGAACACAATTGATGAGGAACTAGGTAAAATTATCGCAAAGAAAGCACCTACGAGCGATCATTCCTCAAGATGGTGAAAGAAGAAGGCTACGTTCCTCATCAAGTGTTTAATGCTGATGAAAGCGGCCACACCATTCCATCAAGCCATCAACGACCATCACAAAGCTAAATAAAATGACTTTTTATACATTACAGTTTATTTCTTTAATTATAATACCATAGCACACTTATTATTCATAAAATAAGGTATATTTTGTGTAGTTTTAAGAACATTAGAAAGTAGAAAATGATGTTTTATGGGGACCTGGGAACGGATTATTCTCATTTTAATGGTTTCCTATGGGAAATTATTTTTTGGGATACACACTTTTCGCCTTACACACACTCTGTCTGGGAACCAATGAAGTTTATAAGCCAAGGTATCACCGTAGTTCCAAACCTGAAAGGAGCTGGCTGTCTTCTTGGAGGCCCCAAGGTAGAAGGTGACCAGAGAGCCGTAAGTGTCGATGGGCGACAATAGCGTGTTAGCGCCCGGTCGCTTGCTACTGAGCGCCTGGTACATCCTCAAGCCTAACGAGTTGAGGAGCTCGGCGAGAACCGCCGTCCTCTGCGTCACGTTCTGCTTCTGAGCGTCGTCCACCGAAGCATCGCGGGGGTCAGGGGTCAGGACGGCCAAGTCCAGGGGCTCCACGGGGAGCATCTGCGGACGCTTGACCGGTTGGGTCTGCAGGGTCTCGCAAGTGACGTTGTCGGCGGCGAAGAGGTGGAAAGGGTGGATGTAGACGCGGTTTCCGCGGACCCCGAGGACGCAACACCACAGGAGCAGGACCGCCGCAGGTGGGCGGAGACTTTGCATTTTTGTCGACTTTGGACTGCAAGGACAAATTCAAGGTCGGAATTGATTTGTCGGCATTGTGCCTCGATCCCAACAAAAAAAAAAGGAAAACGTTGATGGTTTGGAAAATAAATGGAGCTCCTCACATCCACGTCAACATAGTTCCTTGGACTTCAGAAAAGCAATATTCTTATTTCGACGAAAGATGTTTCATAAAGGATAACAGAAACGTAAAAAATAACGCACCCCCCGCAAAAAAATAAAAATTAATAAATATAAGCACCCCCCCGCAAAAAAAAACAATGCACCAACTGGAAAAAGTACAATAAAATAAACACCGGCAGCAATAAATAAATAAATATAGAAATAAAACACCCCGGCAAAAACAAAACAACCCCCCCCCCCCAAAAAAAAAAAAAAAATAAAAAAAAAAAAAAAAAAAAAAAAAAAAGACGCAAAAAAAAAAATAAACACACACCCGCAAAAAAAATAAAAAATAAAAACACACCCTTGCAAAAAATAAATATAAATAAAACACCTTTGCAATCAAAATAAATATAAATAAAAAACCACCCCCGAAAAAAAATAAAAACACCCTTGCAAAAAAAATACATAAATAAAACACCCCTGCAAAAAAATAAAACAACAATGCATCCCCCCCAAAAAAATAACACCCGCCCCACAAAAAAATTAAAATAAATAAAACATCCTTGCAATAAAAATAAATATAAAAAAGAACACCACCGCAAAAAAAAAAACCAGAGGAAAAAAATACAGAAATAAAACACCCCCGCAAAAAAACAACAAGGCATTCCCCCAAAAAATAACACCCGCCCCACAAAAAATAAACATAAATAAAACACCCCCGAAAAAAATACAAATCAATGCACACCCCCAAAAAAATAACAACACCCCCCACAAAAAAAATATGTATAAAAAAACACCCCCCAAAAAATAAAGAAACAAAACACCTCCCTCTGCAAATAAATAAATAAATAAATAAATAAATAAAACACACCCCGTAGTGATTTTGGGGTATCTACAAAAAGCAACCAAAAAAATACATAAATAAAACACCCCTGCAAAAAAATAAAACAACGCATCCCCCCCAAAAAATAACACCTGCCCCACAAAAAAATAAACATAAATAAAACACCCCTGAAAAAAATTTAAAATAATCAATGCACACCCCCAAAAAAATAAAAACACCCCTCACAAAAAATATATATATAAAAAAACACCCACCGAAAAAAAAAAATAAAAAAAATACCCCCCCCCCCCCCCTAAAAAAAAATAAAAAAATAAAACACCTCCCCCTGCAAATAAACAAATAAATAAATAAAACACTGCCCCTGGTGATTTTGGGGTATGTACAAAAAGCAAAACTAGCAAACAAAAATCAAAAAAGCAATGGAGGCAACATTAGCGCACGTCACAGTGTGGACTTGAACCCCGTCGAGTGTGTAAGCTCAGCAAACAAGACCCTTGCGGATGCAGCGGGCAGAACATGGTTTTGGTGCCCAATCAAACGCACTTTGCCGCCCAATCGTCAATATCACCACATTTTCTTTTCAACGGCCGCTAACTTGCAATGAACCGACCACCCCCCCCCCCCCCCCCCCCCCAGCAAAACGTCTCAATGGGGAAAAAAAAAAAAAAAAAAAAACAAGGATCCACTGAAGACAAAAATGGCTTACCTTTCCGTGAGCAGGACTGCCTGGGAATGAATCTCCAGCTACTGTGCGTCTTCTGCTTTTAAAAGCAGAAGGGTTACTGATTAACACCCTGCGTTTTGGCAAGGACAGAGACCCCCCCCCCCCTTTAACCCCCGCATGCCCTTCTCCTGACTTATTGACCGGATGATGTAAGTACATCCTGAAAAAAAAAAGGGGGGGGGGGACTGTAGGTCCACAATAGGAAGGCCAGATGGAGAAAGAAGAGTCCATTCAGCAGATGCGAATTCAGCGGCTGTTCCCCAAACGGGTAAACAAGACGAGACTCTGCAAAAGACAAACACGAATCAGGCCAGCTGGAAGGGAAACGGAAAAGGACACATTGAAAGGGGCCAAATATGGAAAGAGTGTAGGCAAGGCCAGAACAATGTCTTCTGCCGGTGTTTGTTTTGTTGTTCTTTGACGTCTTCGGGGCAGGAATTGCCAGCTGGCCCAACTTGCTTTCTTTTTTTTTACATTTAAGTTTAATCTTTGTTTTGCTTGGGAACAAACTAGTTGAGAGTGAACAACAACAAATGGGGGATAAAATACTCAATAAATAGATACATAAACGGATACATGAACGAATGAATAAAAATAAGAATGAATGAATGAATAAATGAATGAATGAATAAATGAATGAATGAATGAACAAATAAATGAATGAACAAATAAATGAACAAATAAATGAATGAATAAATATATGAATAAATGAAAAAATAAATAAATGAATGAATAAATAAATGAATAAATAAATGAACGAATAAATAAATAAATAAATGAATGAATGAATAAATAAATAAATGAATACATAAATCAATACATAAATAAATACATGCATACATACATACATACATAATATGTTGGGTTTTTTTTTGGTCACAAAATAAAACCAAAATTGCTTTTGAAAAAAAAAAAGTTACATTTAGATAACTAGAATTACTGCAAAAACATCATTTTTTCTGCTCCTTTTTAATGTTTGTTTTGGTTGGGACCAAACTTGTTACACTGAAAAAAAACAAATGGGGGACAAAATACTCAAATAAACAAACAAATAAATAAAATAATAATAATATTAATTACATACATACATACTTGGCAGTTTTACTTCCATTATATTCCAACTTACGTTTTAGAAATGTCTTTACTTTATCTTAATATAGCAAGTTGCACACCCCCTTGAAAAAGGTGAACAAGTCAGTTTAAAAAAAGGTGCACTATTACGAGAAGAGTCATCACTCTGTTTTTTTTTTGTGTGAAACATTGACACTTATTTTAAATCACATTTTTATGTTTTTTTTTCAATCAGATTTGGATTTTTTTCACTCTGGTAGTAATAATCTTTGTTGCATATTTACTTCCAAGATATTCCAATTTAATTTTTAGAAAGGTCTGACTTTGTTCTCAGATTGCAACTTGACCGCATATCTCCTCAAAAAATATTAATAATAATAATAAATAAACAAAATACATTGATGCCATTATTTTCATCCAATTTTAAAAATAAACAACTCCTTCATAGAATTCAGACTTGTCAATCCATCAATCCATCTGAATGCCGTCGTCTTCCTGGAAGGCAAAAACGCGACATGGAGGCCAATGGAGGGAATGCGGAGGGGGGCGGGTGCTAAAAATTAAATAAACCAATCACAAAAGATCCTGGAATATGAGTGATTTTTTTTTTTTTTACACAAATGGTCACTTGTGCTGCCCGCGAGCAAAATGGCAGGCAAAGTCGTACTTGCTCCTGCACTTGTGGCCGCAGATGTTGCACTGGAACGGATTCTCGTAACCGTGGCAACCCATATGGACAGTGTACAGGATGTTGTCGGGGAAGAAGATGCCGCAATGCCGGCAGCGATGCCGGGGGGGCGAACGTGCGGGCGCCGGCGAGCCGGGCCGGCTGTCGGAGGGCCCGCTGACCTCGCCGTTCGCCGGGCTGAGGTCGTTGAACTCAGCGGGTGCTCGCCGTTCGGGTTCTGACGGGCTTTCCTCGGCGACGGAGTCCGAAGGGGGTTGGAGAGAAGGCTGGGGACTGGCGAGCTGGTTAAGGGGGTTCTCCATGATCAGGTCGGACCGCAGGCGGGTTTGAGGCTCGTTATAGGCGTCGCGCTGCGGCGGCGGCTGACGGGGGCCATCGTCCACGTGGCGGACTTTGGATGCGGAAGAGCCCGAAGCGATGAGGAGGCGGCGGCGGCGGCCGGAGCTGCTTTTTTTCTGCAGCGCGCTGACAATCTTCTTGTGAGGCAGCGAGCGGGCGTCTTTCTTCGGCATCAGTTTGTGGCGCCGGCGGCGGTGGTGACACAGGTTGCTGCGGTCGCTGCAGCGGAAGGAGCACAGCTCGCATTTGTACGGCTTCTCGCCCGTGTGCGAGCGCATGTGGGCCTCCAGGTGGCGCTCGTAGGCCGAGGCGAACGGGCACAGGTGGCAGCGGTGCGGTTTCTCTCCTGTTGGATTGAGGGGAAAAATATAGACAGTGATACCTCGGCTTATGAACTTAATTGGTTCCCAGAAAGTGTGTGTAAGGCAAAAAGTGTGCATTCCAAACATTAATTTCCCATAGGAAACCATTAAAATGAGAATAATACATTCCCAGGTCCCCATAATACAGTGAGACCTCAACTTACAAACACCTTAACTTACAAACTTTTCGTCTTACAAACGTCAAATTTATGAAAATTAAACCTTATAATAAGCACTATTTTCATAATACACACTCACCACGGCTGGCAGAGTGATCTTCGGCGGAAGCACACGACCGAATAGCACCAACAGTCCTTATGGAAGGTGACTCTCCTTCCATAAGCCATCAACGACCATCAAAAAGGTACATAAAACGTTATTTTACAGCACAGTTCATTTCTTTAATTACAGTCCTCATGTAATGCGCCTCTCTTTCCAAACAGCAATACCCTTTGACCTTCGACCTCCAACGCCATTCCATCAAGCCATAAATGACCATCACAAATGTAAATAAAGTGACTTTATGATACAATGCAGTGTATTTCTTTCATTACAATACAACATCACATTTATTATATGTAGAATAAGGTATGTTGTGTGTAGTTTTAAGGCTTATTTAGTTGAAAAGTATATTTTATGGAAACCCGGGAATGGATTATTCCCATTTTAATGGTTTCCTATGGGAATTTTTATTGAGATACGCACTTTTCATCTTACACACTCTGTCTGGGAACCAATTAAGTTCGTAAGTTGAGGTCTCACTGTACATCCTTTTCAACTAAATAACCCTTAAAACTACACAAAATATTTTTTTTATAATAAATGTGCTATGGTAATGTAATTAAAGAAATAAACTGTACTGTATAGTGAAGTCATTTTATTGACCTTTGTGATGGTTGTTGATGGCTTGATGGAATGGATGGCTTTTTGCATCAAGTGTCTCAAGGAGCTCTGGGTTGTCCATCTTGGAAGTTGTGATATTGCAACAGCAAATGACACACTAGAAACTTCATTAATAGCCGGTTCAAGCCTTGCTTGTCTTTTCTCTGCAGTCTACACTCTGCCTTTGAATTGTCAATAAAGTTGAAAGGAGTCCAAATTTCACGGTGTTTTCTATCCATTTTCTCACCATCTCATTTTGTTTTTTGAAAAAAAAAAAAAAAAAAAAGACGTCTGCCATTGCAGGAGCTCCAAGAAACCCAAAAAACCTCGTTCGCAAACGACACATCACTCATTGTGGCGCTCCGTGTGTTTCCCGAAAAATAGTTTGTATTCCAAGATTATATTCTCGCGAATTTAAAGTTGGTTAGCTAAAGCGTTTGTAAACCGAGGTATCACTGTATATATATATATTTTTTCACCCCCAGATCAAAAATCAACTACCTGTGTGCATTCGAATATGTTCGACGAGTCTGGCTGTGCCTCGGGTGGCGTAGCTGCAATACAGGCACTTGAGTTTGCCATCAAACGTCCTCTCAAAACCGTCCATCAAAATCCCAGCGCCGTCCTCCAGGGACATGTCCACCGCCGGGTGATCCAACCCGTTCTGACTGCAATCTGCACACGGAGTAACTATTTCAATATATCATCACAAATTTAACACATAAAAAACGGAATAAATATCAACGTTACCAGCTGGCAGTTCATCGCCTCCTTAACGCCGCTGACGGAGCCCGAAATCATGTTGACATGCTGGGTCTGCTGGCTCAGATACTCCTGGAAATCTTTCACGAAGTCCAACGTGTCTGGCTTTTCCTCGCCCATTGAAAGCAAGGAATGGAAAAATCCAACACTGCGGCAACATTTTAAAAAGGATCATTTGATTCATCGTGTTTGTGAATCATCAGAATTTATATAGAGTATTCCCCATAATGCTGCCACCTGAGGACTTTCAATTCTAGTGACAAAAAAGTGTCTAAACTCATTATTAGTGCCAGTGACATCTTTTCTCAATCATTTAGCCTTGTTAAAAAAATAAAATAAAATAAATAAAGGGGTTGTTTACTAGTGGTGCCGTTTGAGGACCACAACATCCTGGAAGTACGTGACGTCACTATACCCATACTATGTCACGATTTAAAAATGTTTGTAGCACATAAAACAATCAATTTGTAAAGCATGTTTTACACGCTTCAAAATGTTTACATACTCACATTCGTTGTAGTTGCTCGTTTGGAAACTTCAGTAGTGAATAGAAAATGTGAAAACATTCGGCGTGTTCGTTCGGTGGGTGCTACATAGCCCTTCCCATCACCGCCATGTTGACACCACTGGTAAATCCGCTAGGTTAGCATCAGTATACACCGAGCGAGCATCTCTGTTCAGCGAGAAGGGGGGGCACTTTCTGTTTGACGGCGCCATTGTCGCGTTTCTTTCTCGTGTAA